>NW_026057580.1:3789025-3943679 GCF_023721935.1 Panthera uncia
TTGATAAAAATACAATAAAAAAAAAAAAAAGGAAAATGATGATGGAGCACCACAGGCACAATGCTTAAGCCATCACTGTGGCAGTCCCAGGTAGACCTGATGTCCAGAGGACTAATAGCAAGAATGATGCACTAGGAGTAGTTGTCCTTGTCACCTACCTGCTGCATGGACACCTGAATCAGCTTTCGAGCATGTACCTCTTGTCCTTGCCCCATTGAGATAGTTCTGCATTCTGTAACATAGGAGAAGGACCACTGTGATAAGATGTAAATTTTGTAACAGGATTGGGACAAAAAAAATAATTCCTCAATGGTCATGGCCTCCCTCCCGCCATGGCTTCTAACAAGGGCCCTTGTTACTCAAACAGGTGTGGCCTTTGGTTGTGTTGATGACAGAAATGAGTGGGACAGAAACTGGAGGCACTGTCTGGAAAGCTGAGGGCAAAGACATACAAAGGACACGAGGTTGGGTTTTTAGAGAGTTTGGGGATTTTGGAAATGAGGTGATCACAGGTATTTAGAGGGAAAGAGGATTTTTGAGTTTTGCTGTATATTTTTATTAGAATCTTTCTTTGGTGTTTTAACAGATGCTTCAGTGAAAATTTAATTGGGTTTTTATTCTTTTAAGATGTCAGGGTTGCAGTGCTTTCTGTCCATTTTGGGTTTGTTTGCATGATTGTCTATTTTCCGAGATAGAACTCAAGGCAACTCAGCCCCAGGAAGACTGTATTCAGGGGTAACTGCTCCTTAGATTAGATCACCACCTTGGAACTAAGCATGAAGAGAAAGTGGAGGCCACTCCAACATCAGAAGTATGACTACAATTCGGGGGAGAATCCGCTATTTAGACTCTAGTGCATTTGAGGTCCCAGGCAGAGAACCCACTTGCACCGTGCCACATGAACTCACTAAATGAAGAAGTCTCTGAATCATGCTTGTGAAACTGGAATTGGAAATTAATTCTCAAGCAAACTTTTGTAGACCCAATTTCCTTGAGTTTTAGGGGCATGATCTCAGGGCCAGAAAAGGATGTCAGTGGAGACATTGTGAAGCAGGGAATGTTTTTGCCCTTCTATCCCAGATGAGCCTGGATCCTCAGTGAAGTGGGGCACTGTGGTAGCGAAAACAGTGAGGCTAACTTGGGAACCACTAGAGGAGGTTATAAGTGATGGAGAAATTTATGGGGTGGGAGGAAGTATGTCAGGAACCAGAGAAGTTGTCAGGACACACATCATTTGAACAGCACTGCATGGCTAATGGACAGAAATTCTGTGAGGCTCTGTAAATTGCAACATTAGAGACTATTCATAAACTCAGGGTCACAGGGAGAAACTTTGCAAGGGTGCCTGACAGAGGATTGTCACAGATATTTTGTAGATATCAGTGCACCGCTTGAAGAATCAGGAATTGCAAGAGGCTGAGGTGGAACCAGGCACTGCTCCCAGAGAAAGCCGAGAAGAATCCACACAACCTACCAAAGGAGAAGAAAAGGGAGGTGGGACTTGAATGGAGGAGCCTCTGGATCATTCAAAGAGATGCTGAGCCCTTCATTTGAAGAACACACAAATGTTCAGTTGGTCAATGGGGGGAAGATTTGATAGGGACAAACAGTGATAACACATTGAGTGTGAGCCACAGTCTATCTCCTGTCTCCTTCCAACTCTTCTGAAATACACCTTTGAAAAGGAAGAGCTGCTTTCCATTTAGGTGGCCTGACTTTCTAATATTGATCCATGAATGGATTAGGAGGAGACTTAGAGGCATCCCTTCAAAACACACCCAGAATCTGCTCACTTGTCCACATCTCCACTTTCATTCCCTGGCCCAAGGTTCCATCATCTTTCGCCTGGATTTTTGCAAAAGCTTAACCAGTGACCTCACTCGCACTCCTGTCCCCTGCTCTTGTTCCCTACTAGCTCTTCTTCCCCCAGCAGAGGGATTAGCCCTAAATCAGATCATGTCCATGCTCTACTCAGAACCATCTGATGGCTTCCCATCTCATTCAGAGCAAAACCCAAAATCCAGTGCAAAGTTCTTAGCTACAGCCTCTAAACATACACAATAGCCCCCACTGCAGACACACACACAGACACACACACACACTCTCTCTCTCTCTCCCTTTACACACTCCACATACCCCACATACACACTCTACACACTATCTCTTCTCCACACACACACTCTTTACACACTCTACATGTACACTACACGTACACATTCTCCACACTCTCCCTCTACACATACTCTACACACACACCTACACACTTTACACACACACACTACATGTACACACTCTACACACACTCTATCCACACACACACCTAAACACTCTCCACACACACTCTACACACATACTACACGTACACACTCTACACATATACTCTCCACACACACACTTTACACAGTCTACACACACTCGACACACTCTCTACACACACACTCTTTACACACTCTACATGAACACACTCTACACACATTCTACATACACACTCACGAACACACACTACACACACTCACAAACTCACACGAACACACTACAAACACACTCTACACACACACTACATGCACACACTCAACACACACACTACATGAACACAATACACACACACACACACACACACACACACACACACACACACACACCTTACCTCACTACTCTCCCCCCGCTCAGCCATTCACTCTCCTCCAGCTGCAATGGCCTGCTCCCCAGGCACACTCCAGCTTCACTGCTATTCCCTCTGCCTGAAAGATGTCCCCCTGAGAGCTGCACTGCCTCACTTCCTTCACACTGCAGATCTTCCTCACCCTCTTAGCAAGGCTTCCCTGTCCCATCCCATGTAAAACAGCACACCTCTCCCATCACTCTGTCCCTCACGCTGCTTCTTTCTTAGCAGGTTATGTACTTTTCTTGTCAGCATAGTATATACTCACTTGTTTGTCGGTTATTGTCTGTTTTACCCCCACACTAGAATGTGAGCCCCAGGAAAGGGAGGAGCTAGATCCCGGTGGCTAGCCCAGCACCTGAACAGTGGGTGGCACGCAGTAGGTGCTCAATAACTCTTTCCTTAAACTTTTAAAACTGAAGTATAATTTACTCTTTCAAAGTATATAATTCAATGTTTTTTAGTTTACTCATCACATTGTGGAACTATCACTTCCATCTAATTCCAGAACATTCTCATCATCCCCAAGGGAAATCACACACCCATTTGTGGTCACTCCCCATGACCCCTCCCAACCAGGAACCACTAATCTACTTTCTGTCTCTATTCTAGACATTTAATATAAATGGAATCATACAATATGTGACTTCTGGTTCTGTCCCCTTTTACTAGCATAATGTTGTCAGGGTTCATTCATGTTGTGGCATGGATCACAACTTCATTCCTTTTTATGGCTGAGTAGCAGTCCACTGCATGGATGGACCACATTTTGTTTACCCACTCATCAGCTGATGGACATTTGGGCTGTTTCCACTTTTTGGCTAGTATGAATAATGAACACGAATGCTATGAACATTCGTGTATAAGTCTTTGTGCGGACATATATTCAATTCACTTCATTATATACTTAGAAGTAGAATTACTGGGTCATATTGTAACTTTATGTTTAACTTTTTGAAGAACTGACAGACTGTTTTGCAAAACAGTTGCCCCATTTTACATTCCCATCGGCAATGCATAAAAGTTCTAATTTTTCCACATCCTTACCCACACTTGTTATTGCCCATCTTTTTCTTTCAACCTATCTTATTGGGAGTGAGGTGGTTATCTCATTGTAGTTCTGACTTGCATCTCCCTAATGACTAATGATGTTGACGATATTTTCATGTGCTTGTTGGTCATTTATATATCTTCTTTGGAGAAATATCTATTCAAATTCTTTGCTCACTTTTAAATTGGGTATTAGACTTTTCATTGTTGAATTGTAAGGGTTCTTTATATGCTCTGTATACCAGACCCTTGTCAGATTTATGATTTATAAATGCTTTCTCTCATTTGTAAATTGCCTTTTTCACTTTCTTTGACGGCACCCTTTGAAGTACAAAAGTTTCAAATTTTGAGGAAATCCAATTTATTCATTATCTCTTTTATTGCTTACGTTTTTGACGTCATATCTAGAAAACCACTGCCTAATCCAAGGTCACAAAGATTTACTCCTGTTTTCTTTAAGAGTTTTATAGTTTTAGCCCTTACATTTGTCTCTGGTCAATTTTGAGTTGCTTTTTGTATATGGTATGATATAAAGGTCGAACTCCATTCTTTTAAAAGTAGATATCAGTTTTTCCAGCACCATTTGTTGAAAAGACTATCTTTTCCCTCATCCAACAGCTTGGAACCCTTGTTGAAAATCACTTGGGCATATATGTTAGGGGTTATTTATGGGACTGCAATTCAATTCCATGGATATATATGTCTATTGTTATGCCAGCACCATCTTGTTTGAATTACTGTATCTTTACAGTAAGTTTTGAATTCAGGAAGTATGAGACCTACAGCTTTGTTCTTCCTTGTCAAAACTGTTTTGGTCCTTCTGTGTCCTATGTATTTCTCTATGAATTTTAGGATCAGCTTGTCAATTTACACAAAAAAAGGCAGCTGGGATTTTGATGGGAGTTATGTTAAATCTGTAGATCCATTTGGAGAGTGGATCCATTTGGACATCTTACCAATATTAAGTCTTCTGACCCATGAACACAGGATGTCTTCCCATATATTTAGGTCTTCTTTAATTTTTTTCAATTATGTTTTGCACTTTTCAATGTATAAGTCTTGAAATTATTTGTTAAATTTATTCCTAAGTATTTTTTATGATGCCATAAATGAAATTTCACGTATAATCTCATTTTTGGATGGCTCTGGCTATTGTATAGAAACTAATAAATTTTTAAAAATTGATCTTATATCCTGCAATCTTGTTGACCTTGTTTATTACCTCTAATAGTTTTTGTTTGTTTGCTTGCTTGTTTTTTTTGTGGACTTCTTAGGACTTTCTATATACAAAATCATGTAATCTGCAAATAGAAATCATTTTACTTCTTCTTCTGGTCTGACTGCCCTGTCTACAACCTCCAATACGGTGATGAATGGAAGTGGTGAGGGTCTTGCTCCTGATCTTTGGGGGGAAAGCATTCAGCCTTTCACCATTAAATATGATGTTAGCTGTGGGTTTTTGGTAGGTGCTCTTTATTAGTTTGAACAAATTTTTATTCCATTTTATTCTCGTTTGTTTTCATCATGAAAGAGTGTTGAATTTTTTTCAATGCCCCTTCTGCACTTATTCAGATAATTATGCGGATTTTGTTCCTTATTCTATTCATATGGCATATTATATTGGTTAATTTCATATGTAATTAACCTTGCACTCTTGGGATAAATCCACCTGGCTATAGTACATAATCCTTTTTTTAGTTTTAATTTTGTTTAAGTTTGTTTATGTATTTTTGAGAGAGAGAGAGAGAGCACACCAGGAAAGGACAGAGAGAGAGGGCGAGAGAGAGAATCCCAGCAGACTTCATGCCACCAGCGTGGTGCCCGACGTAGGGCTTGAACTCACAAACCATGAGATCTTGACTTGAGCTGAAGTCAGATGCTTAACCAATGGAGACAGCCAGGCGCCCCGTGCATAATCCTTTTTATAGGGTGCTGGATTTTGTTTGAAAGTAGTTTGTTGGGATTTTTGCTTCTATATTCATAAGGGATATTGGCTTTCTTTTCTTGTGGTATCTTTGTTCTGGAATTGGTAATAGTGGTCTCATAAAATGAGTTGGGAAGTGCTCCCTCCTCTTTTATTTTTTGGAAAAGTTTGTGAAGAATTGGTGTTATTTTTTAAATGTTTGGTAGAGATCACCAGTGAAGCCATCTGGCCCTGGTATTTTCTTTGTGGAAGTTTTTGGTTACTAAATCAGTATTTTTACTTCTTATAGTTCTCTTCAGGTTTTCTGTTTCTTCTTGAGTCACTTCCAGTAGTTGTCTCTTGCTAATAATTTGCCCACTTCATTTGGGCTATCTAATTTGTTGGCATAATTGTTCATAGTATTCTCTTATGATATTTTTAAATTTTTGTCAGGTCAATAGTGATGTTTCCCCCTATCATTCCTGATTTAATAAACTTAGTCTTCTCTCCCTTACTCTTGGTCAAACTGAAGATTTATCAATTATTGGTATTTTCCTTTTTCTTCCTTCCTTCCTTCCTTTCCTTTCCTTTCTTTCTTTTTTATTTATTTTTTTTTATCTTTTTGCTGTGAGGTAATGGCATATATTATCCATTATGGAGACTTTCCCTTTTCTTATTTAAGCTTCTATTTCTGTATAACCTTTGGGACTTACTTCCATGGTTTGTCTACTAAGTCCTGGGAATGAATTTCCTTGTACCACTCTTTATTTCCCTTGCCATCAAATGTTCACTTATTTCTTTATGACTTTGGGCAAGTTAATGATCATCAAATAATATTTTCTGATCTTTATAAAAGGATAATTTCAATTAACCTCTTTGCGTATTTCACAGTCTTGTGGAGGTGGGGTTTATGGAGTGGGGCTCAATATATCACCAACATTCTAATTTGTTTTTTTCACTCGTGGTTGTTAGTAGGTGTTTGTTGGTCTTTTCGAAGAAGATACTGTGTTGATTCTTTGTTGTTTCTGTATGCTCCGTTTCATTTCTTTCCACTGAAACATTTATTGTTTCCTTTTGCTTGCTTTGGGTTTAATTTACTCTTCTTTTCCTGGTATCTTAAGGCAGAAGTTCAAGTTATTGACTTGCAAACTTTCTTCATTTTTAACATAGGTCAATAAATATTTCATAAATTTTCTGAATGGTCTGGAACAACTAGATTGATTGACATTGGAAAAGTGACGAAGCTTTGCCCTTAAGAAGAAAAGGTCCCAAAGGGCAGGGACCAGTGAGATAAGATGCAGTACAAGACCAAATTTCTAGAAAGGGTAAAGAAAGATGCCACAACATCATAAGAGGAATTCTCAAAAGAAAGATGGATGCAGAAGGTATTGTAGGAAGTGTTGCTGCAGATAATAAAGTATAATTACACTTTGGTGTTTGGGCTTTTTGTTTGTTTGTATTTGAGAGACTTTAATAAGAATTCAACTGCTTTTCCATTTCTTTCCAAAATTAGGCTTGTGTCTTTTTCCCTTTTTTGCTTTCTTTTTTTAAAACTTCT
Source organism: Panthera uncia (assembly GCF_023721935.1). Taxonomy (NCBI): domain Eukaryota; kingdom Metazoa; phylum Chordata; class Mammalia; order Carnivora; family Felidae; genus Panthera; species Panthera uncia. The sequence goes on from NW_026057580.1 coordinate 3,796,199, forward strand.
TATATCTAGTTAAGTAGTATATGCTCATAGTGAAAGCACTATACAGAAAGGTATAGAGAAGAAAATGAAAGTCGTGAATATCCCTCCCTAGATTTTCATTCTAAACTTTTTAATATGCACAATACACAATCGCTTACCCTCATTTTAAAATTCAAAACGTCCTGAAAACTGAAAATTTTGCAGAAAATCATTTTAGTGGCAAAACTTGACCTGACTGGATATGAGGCTATTTATAGACTTTACTCCTATGTCTATGAATATTAATACTCTTATTTGCAGTATATTATATAATATATGAAATATTATCTTTCTAAAAGGTGGACTATTCTGATTTCTGAAGTATATCTGGCCCCAAGGATTTTGAATAAGGGATTGTAAGCCTAGCTATATTAAAAATTATATATATATATATATGTATGTATTATATATATACATACACTCACAGATGTTATTCTAAATCTCTACTTCTTAACAGCATATTGTGAGTATTTTACTGTCATTAAATATTATTGGAAAATTTTTTAATGGTACCATAATATTCCATCATGTTGATGCATTCTTGTTCATTCAACCTCTAGCCTTTTCTATATGTGAGACATTTTCAATTTTTCAATATTATAAATAGCACTAGATTAAACATCTTTGTATATAAATTTTGATATGTATCTCTTGATATGTTCTTGGAAGGAATTCATACATATAGAATCGTCAAGACAAAGCACAAATATTTTAAAGATTTGTGATATATACATTAAAAAGGACTGCCAGTGTCTCCAGCTAAAATAGAAGGCTGTCATTCCCAGCCCACATGTCCATCCTCATTTGTGCTAATGGCGCTTTGACATACAGAAGTTTCAAAACTTCATCACTCCAAACTATCCGCCTTGGTTTTAGATTCTGATATTATGATTAAGAAAATCTTAGCTACCCCAATAGTACCAATACATTCTTTTTTTTTTTTTTTCTTCTATATCTTAATTAACCTAGAATTTACTTTGGAGTTTAAAGTAAGATAAAATTGTTACTTTTTTCTAAAGTTAACCGGCTAGCCCAACAATGTCTATTGACTAATCCATTTTTCCTCCATTGATTTGAAATGTGAATCTTATCATAGACTAAGCTTATTATAGATACTAGAGCCTAATCTGAGGCCTTTCATTTTGCTTTATTGATCTGTTTATCTACTCTGAGCTAGTTCCACACTGATTAAATTATTGCCATTTGATAAAGGTTTCCAAATCTAGTGGTGCTCATTCCCCATTATTCTTTTTCCTTTTCAAAGTTTTCTTGGTTATTCTTGTCCATTTATTGTTCTAGATGATCTAAGATCTTTCTACTATCCAATTAGAACAAGAAATATAGTTGGAATTTCAATTAGACTTTCCTTCAATTTATAGATTAATTTAGCAACTATTGACATCTTTACAATATTGAATCTTTACACTAGGAATGTGGTTTGACTCTCCATTTATTCTATCCTACTGTTATGCCTCTAAGAAAGTTTTATAGTTTTCTTCTAATAGGTATTTTAAAAATTATTCCCCAGTTTTATTTTTATTGCTATAGTGAATGGGATTTTTTACATTTTATTTTACAAGACTGTTCCATTGATTTCTTTAATATATTTATTTTGTGATCAGTTACCTTACCAAACTGTCCCATTAAACCTAATAGTTCTTCAGTTGATTCATTTGTGTTTCTAGTTAGACAATTACACTGCCTGAGAGTAATGATGATTTTTGTCCCTCCTTCCCAATAGTTATATCTTTTATTTATGATTCTTACAATACATTAGCTATATCTTCCACAATAGTGCTCAATAATAGTGGTGATAGCAGACATCTTTATCTTATTCTTGACTTTAATGTGTCTAGTTGTTTACCAGTAAGTAAAATGTTGATGTCTGAAGTTCATATTCATTATCATATTAATAAAATGTTATATGTATCAACTTCTTAAAAGTCGAATACAAATGTTTAATTTTTATAAAAAGGCTTTTCAGCACCTATCAAGGTAATAATATGATAGCCTAAGGAAGAGTCTTTTACTTATTGTTGTGATGAGATTTCTTAATACTATATCTTTCTTATACCCACCCATGCATTCCTTCTTGGTCAAGGAAAATTACTATTGTTTTGTACGTTATTTTTTTTAATGACACAATGATTTCTTTTTGTTTGCATTTCAGTTAAGATCTTTACATTTACATTGACAGGCAGCGTCAATCTGTAGTTTTCTTTCTTTTATGAAGTTATTACTATCTTGTCTGTTTCTATCAGGATAATGCTATTCCCTCAAAATAAAGAGGAAAATGTATCATCTTTTCCTATGTTCTGAAATGGAATAAAGTATGTGAAAGTTTTAGAAGATTTACTAAAAAAAACCAAGCCCAGAGCCTCTGCTCAGGTCATAACGTAAAAACTTCTAATTTTTCTCATCTTGATTATTGGTGTATTCAGGTTTTCGCCCTTTCTGAGAAAATTTTATAAATTTGTATTTTTCTACAAACTTGTCCATTTTAATGATATTTTTAATTTTACCTATGCACTGTTCTCTTGTTATTTAAATTTTTTCATCTGTATGTGTTTTTATGCCCATTTCCTCATTCCTACTTCAGTATATTTGTGGGTTTGTATTTTACTTGTTCTCTTTCACTTGTGTTTGGATTCTATCTATCTTCAAACCCATCCATCCTCTTTCTCCATTATCCAGGCTCTGGTAGGGCTCTCATGCTAAAGACACCTGTCTTCTCTCTTGCCCAGGCCCACAGTGTTTCTGGGCGGAATTTGTCTGCTCCAAATCTCTCACTGCAGAGTCTGACAGGCACCTGACAATATCCATAGTGAGAAGCTTTTCTTTTCTTAAAAAAATGTATTTGATTTGGTCCCATTCCTCAAGTTGCTGTCTGGTAACTGGTTAATTCATCCAATGAAGGCAGTGAAAGGGAATGAAAGAACAGACCACTACAGTGGGATTTGGAAGCCCTGAGATAAGGCCTGAATTGGGTGTGTCCCCAGCCAGCTGTATGGCCCAATCTCTAGACTTTAGTTTCCCCAGCTGTAAAATAAGGTAGTTGGATTTCAAGATTTCCAGCCTGTTCACCTTGAGTATTCTATGATTGTCTAGTATCCAGTTATCCAAATAAAATCTTTCTAGTTGAGACTAGATTACTATGTTATTCTGTACATATTATAGTTTCATTTTCACAGATATTTGGGGGATAGTAAATAGCATGAGACTTTCTAGCATTCTCAAAACTTATTCATCAAAGAGTTCTGTATAAAATTCATTGGGTCCTGGAAGACTGGTAAGTTGCCATAAATACCAGAGCAACACAGCCTACCTTTAAGGTGGTTAGTAATACTTAACCATGAATAGTTGCCATTACAAGTGGAAGCTCTTTACCTGGAGTTTCAGGATCAAAATCAAATGTACTCTGTTTTAGTATCCTAACAAAGCAAGCAACAGAAGCTTGAACAATTGTTGGAAAAACTTAAGTCATGGCAAGAAATGGAAATCACCAAATTGCCAAGCAAAGTAGTATGATAACATGTAATAACAGTAAAGGTGATAGCACAGTTCCAGCTAAATTTATTTAATGTCATGGTTATAATTTCTCCCAAAAGAAACCCTGAATTTCTTAATTCTGTTTTAAACTCTGGTCCTAGACAACAGCATTATTTTGAGGTCATTTGAAATGGTAATTCTAGTTGGAAACATGCCCATCTTCTAGGAACAATATCCCCTTCTAAGAAATGCCCCCATTCTAGCCCCACACATGTGCTTCCTGCTATGAATCCATCACCACAGCAATATTCGTTGATTGGCCCAGAAAGGAACATGTGACCAAAGCAAAACCAATGAATTTCTTCCCTTGCTATTTGGACCTGGGGCCAAGAGAGTAAGGGGAATTTCCCTGGGAATGCTGAACTTACTAAACATATAAGCAGTGAAGCTCACAAGCCACCAGAGACCAAGAGTTCTGCCACATAGAGATTGGTGCATAGTAAGACTGGAAAAAGGAACCCATAAGCAGAGAGAAGTGGGGCATCTGGACAAAGCAACTGGACAAATATCCATAAAGGAATACATCTGAGGAAGATTTGGAAGCTACAAGGCTGCAAGAGAGGCATCACTCTTAGACCAATGAAGATGACTGGCATGTTGCCATAAATACCAGAGCAACACAGCCTACCTTTAAGGTGGTTAGTAAAACTTAACCATGAATAGTTGCCATTACAACTGGAAGCTCTTTACATTGAGTATCAGTGTTCAGACTGAAGAAAGTGACGATTAAAACATGGATCAATATAGAGTATAGAAGGGTATGGTGACAGTGAACAGAGAAAAGTCAAGATGAGAAAACAGAGAGTGACCATAGACCATGATACCCTAAGCTGATGGTTTGCAGTAATTTTTTAGTGCAGGACACATGGCATGGTGAATACTTGGAGAAGACTAAATTGATTTTATATCACATTATGTTAACTTACTAATAAACTCAATGTAAGTTTTGTTTCACAGGGTAGGTTTGGTTATGCATAATCAATCACCTTTATAATCTTTATAAAGACATAAATGAATTAACCCAATAAGGGATAGTTCCAGAGATCTGAACCTGAAAGATACCAAATGGCAATGCCAACAATATTCAGATTTCCAGACCATGAGGAGATGAACAGCCCTCCTACAAACAGCTATTCTATAAAAAGATGGCTCGATCTTCCCATACACCGGGTCCCTGTCCTTTGGTCGTGCTGACTCAGTCACTGCTCTCACCACTTATGTGTTTCTAATTCCTTGCCCTGCCTCCTCCCCCTGGAGCAACTTACCTTGTATCTCCCACTGTCCCACCTACTAAAATCTCAACTCCTTTTTAGATCCTACTCAAAATACCATCACTGTGATGCCTCCCCTTTACCCCTTGCAGCCCGAGTAGCTCTGGATCTTGTAATCAGGTGTGTCTATGCCTCAGTTCCAGCAGTTGCCACAATTACATGTTTATGTATCTGTCTTTCCCAGCTATTTTGTGTTCGTCTCCGTGCTTCTTGAATCTAGCTTGCTGCCCGTACTAAAGAGTTATTGAAAGAAACTATGAATGAATAAATCCCAAATTACTGTGTGTTATAGTTTCTTTCAATAACTCTTTAGTACGGGCAGCAAGGTTTTTTCTGGAATTTTATACAGACAGGGCAATGGTTCTGTATGTTCATTCTTCCTAGTCTGCTATCCATGTAGTATGGACATCTGCTTACTACTTAAAAAAAATATATATATATATATATATATATATATTTATATCATTATTATACTATATTATAATAATAATATAATTATAATATATATAATATTATATATAATTAGATATAATTATATAATTATTATATACAATATATATAATAAGAATCAGTTATGAAATTATAAGAGGCAATGTTTGAGGCAAAAATACAGAGGTTTTACTAAACTGAATAAATGTCTGATCATACCCAGCTTCAGTTTCTTGGCCAATGCATCAATTTGAATTGTGGGATCAGATCCCATGGACAGGAAACATATCAAAGGTGTCCTGGTATCACTTTCTTCCCAAGTTTTCTCCAGGTTTAGGATAACTGGTTCTGTGTACTTGTCCTCCAAAGAATCTGCAATGTACTTTCTTGCTTGAAAAACGGTACGGTCTGGGCACCAAGACCTAGAAATGAATACAAGTTATAGGAAAAAATTCAGTGTGTTCATTTTTCATTTTATTTAATTCTAAGCATCTAAAAAACATAATTAACTAGAAAAGGACAAAAAGCTAATTCCCAGATCTGCAGATCTGTGTAAGAAGGATGGGAAGGTTTCCCATCCCTGAATGAATACAAATTTAATCATGTGGTTTTGGTGCGAGGCACTGGGAAAAAATAGGCCAGAGCGGGTAAAAACATGGTCTGTTGTTAACCCAGAAGAACCCTTAGAAGCCAGTTGATCCAAATGTCTCATTTTCAGAAGACACACCAACTACACTGAAGCTTTAATTAGTTTTTTTAAAGCTTATTTTTAATGTTTATTTTTGCAAGAGAGAGCACATGCGTGAGCAGAGGTGGGGCAGAGAGAGAGGACAGGGGATCCGAAGCAGGCTCTGCACTGACAGCAGGAAGCCCAACACAGGGCTCGAACTCATGAACGATGAGATCATAACCCAAGCAGAAGTCTGATGCTCAACTGACTGAGCCACCCCGGTGCCCCTAATTAGTTATGTTTTTTTTAATCACATCAATGATTACCCCTGGTCACTGAGGCTATCTGCTTCAGGTAAGCAATTCCTTATTCAAACTAATAGGCAGGACCACATCTATTCTTTGATAAATATTCATCTTGTGCCCACCGCATCAGGCCCCACTTTAGGTGCTGGGGCTCAGTACGGACACAAGGGGAGGTGTCCTCCACCAGCTCCCAAAGACAACAGGGGCCAACCCGCTGCACACTGTGAAGCTCTGCAGTGTTCAAGGGGAGAATTAAAGTGTCAAAGTTGCCAAAAGTAGGTTGATCAGCAAGCACTTATTTAATACCATCTGTGTAGCCTGCACTGTAGTAGGTTCTATACACAGCAACACATCAAAGAAATATCATTTACTATTTGATATTTTGGATCACAGACAAGCTCTACAGATTCTTATTTACTAGTAGACTACACTACTCGTTTGGCACAGATTCACTCTTTAAAGGATGGACAAAAGATAGACACATCTATTCCTATAAAAACAAGTAGCCCTGGGGTGCCTGGGTGGCCCGGTCAGTTAAGCATCTGCCTCTTGACTTCGGCTCAGGTCATGATCTCATGGTTTGTGTGTTCAAGCCCCACATTGGGCTCCACGCTGACAGCATGGAGCCTGCTTGGGATTTTCTCTCTCCCTCTCTCTCTCTGCCCCTCCCCTGCTTGTGCTCTCTCTCTCTCTCTCAAAATAAATAAACTTAAAAAAAAAAGTAGTCCTTTCATACTCCGTACATCATGAGGTCACCACTGCTGACCATTCTGATTACTCTCAAAGAGTGGACAATATCCCCGAAACAAGTTTTTCTAAGAAATTCAAGCTCAGGTGTATATTATTAGGGAAAACAAAAACCACTCCAACATAATCCTACATCTTTTTGTTGCTCTTTTGGTGGCCCCATCTCCCCACCTCCACCCTCCTGCCTTGCTCACAAATCGCACACACACATACCCCTTCCCATAGCCTCCTCCAGTAGCCTTCTTTGAGCTACTAGATATTTAGAAAACATGAAAAGTGAGAAGGAAAAGGAAGGAGAAAAGAAAAGAAGAGAAAAAAAAGAAAAGAAAAGGAAAGAATTTTCTTCCTTCACATCATATTTTAATAGCCAAAACAACATTTATACATTTCAATAGGCAATTCCTGTTTTTTTCCTCAAATAAAATTTAATTTCAGCTTGTAGACTAATTGCCTTGTAACTTTGTGAGGATTATTTTTTTTATCAAGTAAATTCAACAATAAGTGATTCACTCGTGGCAAATGATGAACAGAGGGAATAATAAAGGCATATTTTTCATGTGTCTTCTGCTAAAAGCACTATCACTAATACATTCCCTGCCACCACCACCATTTTATTTGCTTATCAAGGAACTAAGGAATTGCCATCCCAAACGGCAATATGGAAGCACACACGTTTCTTAGAATACCCACTGGGACATAGTGAAGTAAACTCACTGAGGTAACATCTGTAATTTGACAATCTGATGAGTGATCCTTCTAAGTCTGATAATACATATGCTCACCTGATAAGTAAAAGTTTGCGGCAGGTATCCAGTGAATCGTTATATCCATCAGGGATAATTTCCTCCTCTGGAGCATCTTTATCAAACCAGCTTTTCCATCCCTTCTCATTACGAGATATCTAAAATAAATAAGCCAATTAGCAAGCCATAGAAATATATACAATTGGAACATGTTGGAGAGGATACTGAGTAACTTTAGAGGGTCATTCTTCACAGGCAGATAATTTTTCAAGCATAACTACACAGTTTGCTTTTTTTTTTTTTTCAGAATCAGTGACTCAAATAATGTGGATATTACTATTCCCTTCAGTTTTTCCATTGCTTTTCTACATTTTTCGCGGAAATTAAGACAGTGTATCAATTACACTAAATGATCAGGGAGGAAAAAAACATAGACGGGGGTTTACAAACAACCTGCCAATATTAATGACATTTGGGGCCAGATTATTTTGGGGGAGTAGTCCTGCACACTGTCAGAACGTTAGCAGCATCTCTGGCCTCTACTCAGCCTCATCCCCAACTCATGGCAATGAAAAATGTCTCCAGACATTGTCAAATGCTCTCGGGGCGGTGGCGGGGCTGGGGGGTGGCACAAAGCTGCCCTTGGTTGAGGACCACTGATATAGACCATTCTGATAACCAAACCTCTAAATGTTGACCTCTACTTAAAATAGTGGTAGATGACAGACTCTAAACTTTTATTTTCTTAGTGATTCCCTGCCTTGAGACCCCAAGCCTAAGAACAGAGGTCTCTCCAAGAGCTGGTCTGAAATACGTGTTCTTTCAGAGGCATGGCAAGAAACACCAATTTTCAGAGGCATTAAAAGGCACTCCTTGAAGCCCACGTACTGACAAAACTAATTACAAAAACTATAGATTGATGAGCCCGATGCTGCAACAAGCAGCCGGGATTATTTTGACCATGTTTGTAAGCATGTTTTAAAAGCCATGGTAAGAGCTACAAGCAAACGGCAAAAGCTAACAGAGCAGATACTGTGTGCCAGATCCAAGGATCGGACTGTTACCTGTATTACCCTCATTTCTCACTGAGGCACAGAGGGGTTAAATAACCGCCCAAAGTCCACGTCCCGCAAATAATTCATCATATAGGATATAGGCAGCACGCAAATGAACAGCAGAACAATTGCTCTGTAATGCAGTCGTTCCAACTTTGTCCCTGGGGCACTAAAAGGAGGAGGAGGATTTCTGAACTGTTTCACAACTGCCACCTTTCTCCTGAAGATTGTTGCAGTGGCTCCTTGGAGTTGACTGCTCTCAAAGAATCTGCCCTGCACACTTGGCGCCCCACCCTACTGCACGGGTACCTGGGTGCTGCCCGCATCGCCCCCTGCAGCCCTCCTCCACAACTGTGGCTAGAGAGGAGGCGCGAGAAAAGAGAGGGTGTCCGTTCCCGGCTTACTGACCTGGCGGGCATCTGCTAATTTTGACTCTACCCGATGGAGCTTCCAAGCAAGCCCCATCTGTGATGGGCAATGGGATATCTTCCAGCCCCTGGTTGCTCACCTCCACTTCCCATCCCTTTTCCTGGCTCTATCAACAAAACCACTTCCAGGTGCTAAACAGTTCAGCCTGAGATGCTAAAGCAGGGCAGATGCTGTTTGAGATACTTCTATTTCTCTTCCTGACATCCATTCAGCTGGGAGACTGACCCCTTCTCCTTCTGCCCTTTCTTGCCACAGAGACCCCAAATCGATGGCCACCTGATGTCAGCTCCCGTGAACTTCTGCAACTTTCCTTAGGATGACCGCTCCCTCATTTCTGGCCCGTCCAATGGTGACTGGGAGAGAAATAACTCATGATGTCAGGGAAAGAGCATGAGGTCAGAGGACAGCTTTGCCATCAGTGGCTGTGAGGCCTTGGGCAAGTACTTAACCCCTTTGAATCTGTTTTCTCATCTATAAAGCGGGGCCAATAATACTTCCCTTGCATGGTTATAGCTGTTGCAAAGTACTTATTCTATAGTTAAGCAGTAGTAGCGGCCAGATTCCTCACCACAGGTAATTAAATTCTAATCAACAGAGGAAACGATAATGCCTATCCCAGTGTCAACCTAACCCGCCAGCAGAGGATGCAATTGGTGAATGATTTATTTATTTATTTATTTATTTATTTATTTATTTATTTATTACTCCAGTGGTGCTCTGAGGTCTCCCTTACCAGTCCCGGCCAGGCTCAGACCACCTTATTTTCTCCCAGAGTTACTTGTTTGGGCTTGAGGGACTCATGTGTGGCTGTACTACAAAACAAAACTTACTGTCCATCACAGGTGGACCCAGCCATGGCTGAATAGGTAAAGAGTCTCCGTAATGTGTCAGAAATGCCACTAAACAGACACACCTAGTGTATGCTGGGCAGGGTGTGTGTGTGTGTGTGTGTGTGTTTGTGTGTGTGTGTGTGTGTGTGTGTGTGTGTGTGTAGAGGGGAGGAAATCAGTGATGACAGCATGAGGTCTCTACCAACTTGCATTGCACCCATCACCCCAGTTGTCTATCACCAGCACCCCCCAAAAAGATGATTTTCAGCATCTGCCATTGGGAAACCACAGGCCTTGCATCAGTGATAGGTGGTTATGACCAGCAGACCCCAGAAATAAACACTGATCTTTATGCTGAGTTGCACTGTTATTCTCCAGTGAGAACTGAATTCTACAACTAATCCACAGTAACAAATTTACATTTTCAAATAAGAAAAGCAACAGGTGAGGGGCGCCTGGGTGGCTCAGTCGATTAAGCATCCAAATTCGGCTCAGGTCATGATCTCACAGTTCATGGGTTTGAGCCCCGCATCGGGCTTTGTGCTGACAGCTTGGAGCCTGGAGCCTGCTTTGGATGCTGTGTCTCCCTCTCTCTCTGCCCCTTCCCATTTGTACTCGGTCTCTGTCTCTCAAAAATGAATAATGTTAAAAAAATTTTTTTAAAGAAATGAAAAGAAAAGAAAAGCAACAGGTGAATCAGGACATGTTCAGCATATTCACCATTTCCTTCACCATTTTATATTTTCACTGTGAAAATGATGATTTTTTTAAAAAGGTCCCATACCTCTTAATGCGCCTCAAATTCAAATGTGTACAATTTATTTAATTAGAAGCAGCAGTAAAAATGTAAAAACATCAACAGTCTACAGTAAAGGGACCACCCCCCTGTTCGGATTGTAACAACTTGAGTTAGGCAGGCTTATGAATGACCCATGCCCATCACACAGGAAGAAAAGGCAGTCACCTTCCCCTGTGACAAGGCTCCCTCTGATATTCCCCCTCCAAAATCTGCCCCAGAAAGCTTGGTGCTTTAATGCTACACTACTGCAGATAGCCTTTGGGTGAAGAAATTGTCGCCAGGAGGCCCCAATTAAAATGGCCCTGGGTACGTTTGGGTTTACAGATGTGCACTTTCATCCAGCCTTCTGTTACCTGGTTCATAATCTCTGCAAACTGTGGAAGTTTGCTCAGCTCCACAAGATTCAGCCAGGTCATATCAAGGATCCAGCGGAACGGCTTGGGAGGGCAGGCTTTCAGATCCAGAGCTGCTCCCCCTGGGGAAGGGCATCCGTAGGAATCAGGTCAGCCTGTGCTTCATTTTTAGACACTTATATTCCAAATAACAGACATGAGACAACCATATTACAGAGAAAATGGGAAAATAATCAAGACAGAAAATGTGGCTATCTTTTTGGAGTACATTTCCTCCATGTCTTAGTGTTTTCTTTTCTGATTTAAACCATCTTACAAAACACAGATGGCAACTTCTTGTCATTTCTCCCTGCACAGAATTTTTCTCAGGTGGTTGCAGTTGTTGGGGGTTTTATCGTGTTTTTTTTTTTAACAATCAATTTAATGACATTTACAATTTTGATATCAGTGACTAGCTTGGTCTTTTTTTAAATTTTTTTAAATGTTTATTTCTTTTTGACAGAGAGAGAGAGACAGAGCATGAGTGGGGGAGGGGCAGAGAGAGAGGGAGGCACAGAATCCAAAGCAGGCTCCAGGCTCTGAGCTGTCAGCACAGAGCCTGACACGGGGCTCGAACTCACAGACCGCGAGATCATGACCTGAGCCGAAGTCGGACACTCAAACCAACTGAGCCACCCAGGCGCCCCTAGCTTGATCTTTTCATGTGTAGTTTCAAAAGTCACTTCTTAGTCCTCACTCCTCCAGAAGTTTGATACTCAATATTATTTTTTTACCAGGTCAAAAAGATGGATAGATGGAGGGCAGGAGGAATGTAAGACTTCTGTGGGTTTTTAAAGGAGTAACTCATGTTCAGATCATTTATTCATTCATTTATGTAACAAATATTTACTGAACATCCTTTATGTATCAGCACATGCCAGGCGCTGGGGATAAAGCAGAGAAAACCACACAAGACCCCTGCTTTTTAGCAGTCTGGTGGAGAGAATGAATTACACCATTGGATCCTGTTTTGAAGCCAATCACAAATCAAAAGAGCATCCTCAATGTGACAATCTTCCACCAAGACACATAATTATATTTACAATTTCAAAAAAAGTCCTCAATTGCATGTCTCTAGTAACATTTTATCATAATAACGCCAGCTATGCTGTTTAATTCGGATGTATGCAAAACAGTGATTCTGAACTTTTAAATCCTATTATCCTTCAGAAGAACTCATCAAATGCCTTCCACTTCCCCTATGACCTCTGGGCAAAAGAGGGGGTAGAGGGGACAGTGGTGGTGGGGGGGCATCTGCTCTCCCACTAGCACCTTCCTGAGAAGATGAATGAGCTGAAGTATTCTGCTCCTATAAATCCCTTTGCCCCCCTCTGGGTCAGCAGCTCTGAGCTCCAAAACGCCTTTAGAATGAGTAAACCTTCCTCTGCCACCTGGGGTAAGAGAAAGCCGTCCTCTAGCACCATTTCTGCTAGTACTGAGTTTACTGCAGGAGAAGCAACTGTTAGAGAGCATCACCTGCAGACTCAAGGGACTCTGCTTCTCTATCTTAGAGACCAACACATTTTCTTCTTGGTTCTTTCCAAAAAAAAAAAAAGTTTTCAAAGACATCAGGAGAAGACATTTAGGCCACAACGAGTCTTTTCAAACATCTTGGCGTACCTCCCCTAACCCACAACAATCACAGCCCATCCTGCTCCCCAAGATATCCTGGCTCTCTGTGCCACTTGTTAGCTGCATAAACACAGAGACAAAGAACTCAATTTCTCTCCGATCCCCTCTTCTGTCAAACGGGTGTAATGATATAGAATCCACCAGATTGGTCGCTGTGAAGATTAAGTAAATTAATGTATGTAGAAAGCTTAGAAGAGTCTTGGCCCATAGTAAGAGCAACATTAGTTGTTAACATAGTAAACATTAATTCTCTGTTTTGGAAGGCTTGGAAGGCTCGGGTCCAATCCAACCTGGAAGGCAAGAGCAGAGACTCCCTAAGGTGTCTTTGTGTCCGTGGTTTATGACAAAAGAAAGAAGGGATCTTTCTAAAATAACCAGGCGGGGAAAATAGTTATATCAATTACTCTGTAACAAAGGATTGTCCCTGGCATCTATTTCATTTTTCAAAGTACTCTGACATTCTCAGTTGAAGAAGAAAGTCAAAGGCACCTCTCAAATACTGCAGAAAACAAGTAGGAATTGACACAAAGGGACAGTCATTCCTGGGGAATCAAATATTTCTGCTACAATAAATAAGTCTTCTTTCCCTCTTAAGTATGGAGTTAAAAATTATATATATATATATATATATATATATATATAAGATCTAAGGGCTCTATTTGTTAACTCTGTAAAGAATATTGAAAACAAAATCATATATCATTTTTATGAAAATAATTTGGTTAAAATGTAAGACAGCTCAAAAATGATACAAACTTTATAATAAACCAATTTTGTCTTTAAAAAAAAAAACTCTTTTACTGCTGAGCTGATTGTACTTCTGTCAACCAAACTGTCATACAATCCAAATTAATCTTTTTAAAGCACTGCTCTGCTCATGCTACTTTCCTGCTCGTAAAACATTCGAAGGCTCCCTATTGCCAACTAAATTAAATCCGAACTCTTCTCACTGGCTCTCCTGGCCCTGTGCAATCAGGCTCTCCCTGACTCTCCAGTTTTATGAAATGGGGTCGTAGATGTGCTCTCACCACAGCCCAGATGTGCAGCCTTTTTAAATTTTTCAGTCACCACTCTAACCCTCCTGACAAATCCCCTCCTCACTGTGTCTTTCAGTCTCCTCTGATTTACACCTTTTCTGCGAAAGATCCAGTCTCCTTCATAGCTCTGGTTTGGCTGGGTGGGTGAGGGGAGAGACTGGTGGGTTGGGATTGTATCTTGATGGGGAGGGTGCCTCAGATCCGCATGCTGCCCTCCATCTCTGTCACAGGCTGAGGTCCCTGCAGTGCATCCTCTGAGCTATGACAAATGCTGCCTGACCTATGGGGACATTGGGCTGCTATCCACAGAGACTGGTCCTTTGTGTCCAGTTACAAAGCTCACCTGCCCTGCAGCTTCTTGGCCTGAACCCCATGCCTTTGCTGCACACCAGCCCTCTCAAGAGTCCATGCCCATCCGTGCCCACGCTCCTGCTTGCCAAACATCAGGCGCATCCATCTAGCCACTCCCCTCCACCAAAGCTGCCATGCACCTGCGAAGTGGGATGTGGCTCTGGGCAGAATACAGGGGCGTCTCCTGTCTGGATGTTTCTTGAGCACCCTTCTGTACCCACCCAAGGTTCTGCCTCAGGAGCCTGGGAAGAGGTAAGGATCTTGGCACCTGACTTCCTTCTACCTCTGATTCCTTCATCCTTCCCACAACCCATTATGGCCCAACATGCCAGGTTTCCTTCTTCTGTCTAAATCCTATCTGTCTCCTTCTCAGGGGCCATGTTGACAGATGGGATTGGGGAAGGAAAGCCAGCTCACCAACAAGGAAAGATCCAAAGTACACCTCCCTTCTCACTTGTATTCCACAGTTAGAAGGCCTTCCTACATTTGGGGCCCATTTTGCTCCTGCTGCTGCCTGGATTCCTACATGCTTCAATGTCCCTCCTCCCCATGGCCCAGTGTCCCAGACACTGAGGATGTGGCCCCAAGTCCAAGTGAGAGAGCTTCAAGGTGACTGAAATGAGGCAGAAGAAGCTTCTAGGTTTGGTGAATTTAGGTTCACTTTATTTAAACGTCCCAGAGACCTCAAACCTGTATGCCTGGACCCTCTGTACCGCCTGCCCCACCTCTCCTGGGTGGTACTTATCACTTCCCCTTGGGGCCCCTCAGCCTCTTGCACATGGAGGTAGTGGGTGATGGTCTTTGAGCTCACATAGCTGGTCAGTGGCAAAGCCCGGCTCATTTCTCTGCTTCTTGGTCCAGCCCCCACCTTACTGTACCACGCTGCCTTATACCTACACTTTAAGACATCAGCTTCTCCAGGTACATTAGACCTGAGAAAAATATGAACCCAGTGACATAGTTCAGCTTCCTTTGAACTACAGGAAATAAAAATTCAAGGAAGAAATTTCAGAGAGTATGCAAAATTGTTCGCAAGGTTTCTACAACCATCATCTACCCTGACTCTGAGGAAGAAATTAACTAAAGTAGGGAAAGAACATGATGGAGTAATAAGAAGTAATCATTTACTGCCTGTTTGTTACAAATAGGATGTTGAGGATAGAAGCGTGTCGCATCCTACCACCTCGTAGTATGAATTTAGAAATAGTCGACGTGTTTTGTTTTGTTTTGTTTTGTTTTGTTTTGTTTTTCCTACATGATCACTTTCGTTCTCATGGTTTTGGCTGTTATTTCTATGCCTATCTTAACAACTGTCTGACTTCTTCTAAACTGTCTGGCCTATCCTTTCTAACTGTCTGCTGGATATTGCAAATTCAACACGTGTGTGTAGTCACCAGAGCTGTGCAAAAACACTCAGCTTCCCCTTCCTCCACGCACACAGGGGAAGGGCACGTCCCTGCTCTCTTTGAAGTTAGTTGCGGCTGTGTGTCTTGCTTTGGCTAATGAAAGATGAGCCTTTAAGTGACATGTGTCGCTTGTGGAGTAACTTTTAAAAGCCAGCACACAATTTGTCTTATCCCACTCCTCTGCCATAGTAATTATAGAAGCAATTCCTGGGTGACCATGACAGGCATGTTGGAAAGAAAACAAATGAGAATATATCTTTGTTGTGTCAAGCCACGGAAAGTTTGGGTTTGGGATTGTTTTTATGTCCACAAAACCTGGCCTATTCTGAAAGAAACTAGGTCCCCAAATCACATTCATTACTCTTCCACTCTGACACCTCTCAAACTAACCCCTCTTTCAATCAACCAGACCAAATCTTTACATAGACCAGAAATCTTAGACTCATTTCTGACCCCTCTCTTGGCTCTTACATCTGGCCCACTGCCATTTTACTTCCACGATCTCTCATGTGTGCTTCTGCCTTTATATTCCCATTGTCTTGGGGCGCCTGGGTGGCTCAGTCGGTTAAGCATCCTACTTCCGCTCAGGTCATGATCTTGCAGTTCGTGAGTTCTAGCCCCGTGTCGGGCTCTGTGCTGACAGCTCAGAGCCTGGAGCCTGCTTCAGATTCTGTGTCTCCCTCTCTCTCTACCCCTCCCCCACTCACACTCTGTCTCTAAACAAACAAACAAACAAACAAACAAACATTATATTCCCATTGTCTTTACCCTGGGCTGACCATGTAGTACCTGTGGCTGGGAAGAGTATAATAAACTCCCTTGAACCTCTTTTCTCTAACCCCATACATGTCTACTGGAGTCATCTTCTTAAAAGATGATAAGAGGTTCCTGAGGGACCACATCACCACCTTACACAACTCCTTGTTTCTCACCAGATCAAGAAAATCCTTCCTCTAGCAATCAAGGCTCACCATTTACACGCCCCACTCATTCATTCCTTTTCTTGTGCTGTTCTGTTTCAGCGTGGAATGGATCTTTCACTTCTACCTATCCTTCAGAGTCCTTTTTAAATGCCACTTTCTTCTTTTTGTGGGGAGAAGGGCAGACAGAAAATGATTTATTAAACTTTATACAAAGAGAAAAAAAAACATAAGAAATAGAATGGTACATTTTTTCCCATGTATCAACTAATCTGAAAAATTCATGGCTTAACCTGCAACAGTATATTTTCCAAAGAGTTCTTACTGACCTCACCAACCATATGTCTCTCCTTTCTTTTAGACCTAACACTTTGTTTTTAGCTCTCTCTTTTTTTCAGAGTTTATTTTTATTTATTTTGAGAGAGAGAGAGAGAGAGCAAGCAGTGGAGGAGCAGAGAGAGAGGGAGACAGAATCCCAAGCAGGCTCCACTCTATCAGCACACAGCCTGATGTGGGGCCCAAACTCACGAACCATGAGATCATGACCCGAGCCGAAGTCAAGAGTCAGATGCTTAACCGAGTGAGCCACTCAGGTGTGCCTTAGCTTTCTGCTAACATTTAGGTTATTCTGCCTTGTTTGGCAAAAAAAAAAAATAATAATAAAAAATAAAAAAATTAATTATCTATATTCCCCTTATGAGACTGTTATTTCTTTTGAAGCAATGTCTGATTTATCCTTCTATCCCAACACTAGCATGGTGGATTTGCATAGGATATGCTCAATAAACACTTGTTTAACTGAATTGAATGAAAATAGCCTTCTTTTATCTTCTTTTTTTTTTCTTTTTTTTTTTTAACATTTATTTATTTTTGAGACAGAGAGAGACAGAGCATGAATGGGGGAGGGTCAGAGAGAGAGGGAGACACAGAATCTGAAACGGGCTCCAGGCTCTGAGCAGTCAGCACAGAGCCCGATGCGGGGCTCGAACTCACATACCGCGAGATCGTGACCTGAGCCGAAGTCGGACGCCCAACCGACTGAGCCACCCGGGCGCCCCTTCTTTTATCTTCTTAATGATACTTTTAACATGGAGATAGGTGACGAATAGGATTAACTTCCAATATGAAGTGTAAGTGTGCCTTTTTCACAATCTTAGAAATCACTATATCCCTTGCTCAAGTAATTGGTCTCTTGCAATCGAAAGTTCAACACCTGCCTTACTTTTTCTTCCCTTTGGCATTCGGGTTTCCTAATCACGAGCAGCAAGGATCAAACTTAAGGTAATTATACAACAAGCAACAACAACAACAACAACAACAATCACAGAGTTCACACACACCTGAAATAAATCATCTTGAGTAACCAGAGCAAAATGAATGGAAATCAGAAAAGACAAAAGAGGTGTCAATAAAGAACTTCGCTTTCACAGGAACGTAATATCCCCACTGTGCTGTAAAAATGGGTCTACAGCACATCAAAGAGCGTAGCAGAAGCAGTCTCCTCTACATACCGCATCCATATTCCAAGCCCTTCACCTTTAATGAGAGCCTGAAACTCTCTGTGTTTCACTGTTCCTCTCTGAAGATCGATCTTCAAGGTCATCAGGAGTACAAAGAGGAATTTGTGGTTTTCGTACAGGCCTCTGACAGAGTATGTAAAAACCTCGTACGTCAGATACTCAATGATATTCGTAATCCTCTTTTGAGGTAGTGGAGACTTCTCAGATCTGCAATGCATTTGAAAAGTCAAAGAAGTAAAAAGCCACTCCTAAGACAGTAGGAACACAAACAGAAATTTTAAGTGACCCTGCGTGGGGGAAGGGAGGGAATTTTAAGTTACTCCCCACCTGGCCATGGACTGGTCAAATAACTTCAAGAACTGGGCCAGCGAGGTCTGGTACATGATGTTGACCATGCTCATCTCTGTGATGAGAAAGTAGAGGATGCTCCCACGGGTGGCTGCAGGCCGGAACTCCTCCTGAGCCGTGTTAATTTTGATCTCCGTTTCTGCGGCCACGTGCAGCTTTTCACTTACTTCAGATGCTGTCTGCTTGGTGGTTCGGAGGACACCGATGAGAGATTCGTCGTCTACCAAGGAACCTAAAAGCCAAACAGGGAAGGTAGAAGGCAAGATGGGGGAAGCCACAAAGGAGATGCGTCACTTCCGAAATCGCCCTGTCCATTGCCAAGTCTCCGTCTTCAAAGCCCACAAGGGAGAAGGGCAGATGTTAACATACCAAAAGGCTTCCAGCCCAACTGTCCTCTGATGCCTAAATCCGTCTAAACATTCCTGGGGACGGGTTGTCCCCCGTGCTGCCTGAACACCTGCAAAAGGGGATTCACAAGGCAGCCCCCATGACTGGCCCGCGAGTGTCTGAAGACCAAAATCAGGCTCCATGTACCCCCAGCGGTTTCAGCCGTGCCTTATGTGACACAGCTTTCCCCTCCATTACCACCTCCATGGTCCCCCTCAAAGTGTCATGAGCTCGTCCACCCAGTTTGAGTTATGCTGGGAGCCCATCCCATGTTCCACGCCAGCTTGCAGTGGAATGGTACCCTCTTTAGTCCAGCTTTAGTAGATCAGTCCTTGCCGCTGAGAACTCTGGTCCCTCCATGTCTCCAACAAGAGGAAACTGGGGGATAGTGGAAGTGTCCCGCCAGGAACAAAAATCCTCATTTTATTTTTAGTTTCACCTTTCATGATCATTTTTAATAGAAACACCCATGTCTCTGTGACAATAAATCCAACTTTAAGATACGGAAAGATACTTGCGACATGCTGAGCTAAAAGGTCACGATATCTGCAAACAGCGTGCTCTGGCCTGACCCTAGACCTCTGGATGGCAGGAGAATGCTTCAGGAAGGTGTGAGTTACTCCGATGGGCATTCTGGGTCTACCACGAAAGTCCAAATTGCAATCAACCTCGCAGGGATGACACCTTGATCCAGCACATCCTTGGCTGGAGCTGGGCAAGAGCCCTCTGCTCTCCCTGCTGATATTAGAACGCCCAAGGGTAGCCACATGGCTGGGAGAAGTCACTGGACCAGAGGACAGATAAGTTCACGAACACAAGCAGTGCAATCAAGGCAGATAGAAGGTCTTTTCCATGAGGTCCCTGTAAAGGTAGTGCTGGAGACCGCTGCAGGAATGATACATCACGTACTTCTGGAGGTTAAGATTTTTGTTTATCTCCAAGGATTAAAGTGCTGCTGGGAAGCACTCATTATGAGGCTGTAATCAATAGTAGGATTTAGGCTACTGTAACTTACCTACTGCAGAACAATATGGTGTTTGCTGACTTTATTGTCTTGGGATAGGATATTTTTATTTATTGAGAGAGACTACATCCCCAAATCAGACTGCCCCAGGGAGAACCCATCCCTGACTTCTAAGTAGATGGTCAAGGCAACTTGAGAGTGAGCTTGGGCCTTGGTTGCCCAAGTGCCTCTGACACAGATTACACACCTCATAACCCGCTGTGGTAGCTGCATTTCAATGCCAAATGAAAGAGTCGATCTTAAAAAAAAAAAATCAGATTGAGCACATTAGTTTCCTTTGGGCAAGCAAATTAGCCTATTATGAGTTACCTAGCTCTATTGGGAGCCCTTATGTTTCTCAGGAGAGAGCAAGTATATCAAGAAAACTGTGTTATTCTCAAATGCTCAGACTCTGTTTGCTAATTCAAAAATCAGATTCTCTGAGGTCCCTCTTCAAATGTCTAAATGGAAATTGCCTCACTTGTGTTTGCCTTGGTAACTCAACTGTTTCCTAACATCTACAATCACGAGGGTCCTGAAAAGAGGGCACTAGAAATCCTTGTTCAGAACCCACTGTTTGGTGACTTGTTAATAAATCAGTACCTTTTGTGGCGCTTAATTTGTAGAGAAGGTTGTCTTCCAGTTCCTTCATCTTCCGCTTGTTGAAAGTCACATCCTCCAAAAGTTTAACCCTCTCAGACTCTAATTCCTGTTATCAAGAGACACGAAACAATAGCAGAACTGTGATCACCAGCCATGGTGGCCGATCCCATTTACTAGTGCTTCTGGTCAATTTTTAAAAGTTTAAACCAAAGTGCCTCTGGAATGACAGAAGAAATTACCATCACTAGTCAAATCTATCTATCTGTACTTTTGTATCTCTGGACACTTAAAAACATTATGCCCACTAGGGGCGCCTGGGCGGCTCAGTCAATTAAGCGTGCGACTTCAGCTCAGGTCATGTTCTCAGGGTTTGTGGGTTCAAGCCCTGCATCGGGCTCTGTGCTCACAGCTCAGAGCCTGGAACCTGCTTCAGATTCTGTCTCCTTCTCTTTCTGGCCCTGTCCCATTCACACTCTGTCTCTATCTCTCAAATATAAATAAAATTTTTTTTAATTAAAAAAAAATGATGACCACTAGCATTAAGCTTCCATAGCATGCATGAGATGCCCCTGCTAAAATAATTTTGTCTGATTATCCCCTCTCTCTTCCTGGATCTAAGTTTATTTAAATTAGAGTGTCCCATTTTCTTGGCCCTGTTCCCACACAGTCTCTGTGTGAAATGCTAACTTTATTGGCAAGCAGAAGTGGTAGAAGCAGAGACATAATATTAAGAAACCAAGAGGCCACCCAAGCTGAATGTGAGCTCTTGGTTTGGGATCTGCCTATGGGAACACCAGGCAGTTTGTTTGGTTTGACACAGCCAGTTGCCAACACAAATCCATTTTCCATTGTTTGACATCTCTTTCTACCAGACGGGCCAAACTGGGTGTTTGGAAGGCATATTTTTTTTCTACAAAAATAATGTATTTTTCAAATTATATTTGGAAAAAAATTCAAATTTTCAGAAAAGTTACAACACTGATATAATAAACTCTCACATAGGCTTTGCCTAGATTCACCAGATAACATTTTGCTTCATCATACTCTCCCATTCTCCCTCTCTCTCTCTCTCTCTCTCTCTCTATATATATATATATATAATATATATATAATATACATATATTATATATGTATAATATGCATATATATAATACTTACCATCATTATTATTATTGGTGAAACATTTGCTGATGTCATGATCCTTTACCCCTAAGAAAACTTTAGCAAACATCCTAAGAACCAGGATATCCTCTTGCACAAGCATAGTGCAATTTTCAAACTCAGGAAATTTAACATGGATTTAATACTCTTGCTCAACGTAAAGTGAATTGAAATTGCCTCCATAGCATCTTTATAGCACTTTTCTTTCCTGACCTTAAATAGAATCATGCACTGTACTTAGAATTATGTTAAAAGAAAGCGCTTTTAAGGTACATATTTGAGAAA
Source organism: Panthera uncia (assembly GCF_023721935.1). Lineage (NCBI taxonomy): Eukaryota > Metazoa > Chordata > Mammalia > Carnivora > Felidae > Panthera > Panthera uncia. Next base: position 3,818,089 of record NW_026057580.1, read on the forward strand.
ATTTCTTGAAAAACCACTTCAGAAATTCTACCACTTTCAGAAAGTCTTCTTAAACCAATTTGTCCATCAGAAGCCACCACACCAGGTTTGTCTTTACACGGGCCATGGCTTGCGTCACAATCTGTGTGTAGATTAGGTCCCTCTAATGAGATCCTGTGCGTCTAGAGGACAGGAGCTGATGTGCTTCACCTTTGTATTCCTTAGAGCCCTTGCCCTGAGGTTTTGCAGAAAAAGGACCTGGCACGATAAATATGTGTGAAATTGAAGTGTGCTAAATTTCGTTCAACAACTTTGTTTTATATCTGGGGAAACTGAGGACTCAGAAATATTAACTCCAAATAACATCCCATTATCATTCTCACGGTTAGTTACTGGCAAAGACAGGTCTGATACCCTTGTCCTCCAACTCCAACACTGGTTGTATTATTGTCATTTTACTATTGATGGGGTGGCAATGAAGGTCATGGCTGCATTTGCATGGGGATGCCTAATGCATTGTTTCCATTAAAATGGTCACCTCTGGGTGGCAGTATAGGAGTCTGTGGACAAAATGAAATCACGTTGGAAAAGCAAGCATCACGGGATAGTAGACACTTGTGGGTTTTACAGCATGACCTGTAAAGCTTATCTAGGAGGCCTGGCAGGGTGGAAAGTCCATGTGCTTTTATGGGTTAAGACCCTATTCTCTGTGGTCTCTGTCCCTCCATAAAATGAGGGTGTAAGAGCAATATAGCTAAGAGGGTTAAACATCACGGTCAGGATGTCTTCCTGCAGAGTAAGTGTGTGTGTGTGTGTGTGTGTGTGTGTGTGTGTGTGTTTCCAACAAGATTGAAGTAAGCACCTTAATGTATCCCTTGAAGGGGAAGCTGAAGCCTAGAAGATCAGGTGTGGGGCCCTCTGGGGACAGAGTGTAGCCTACTTTAAACAGGGAGTGGCCTGCCTTACAGAAATTCGTGCAGCCTGCATGGGACACTGGACCAGTGAGGAATCATCTCAGAACAGATAAACAGCACCAGTTAAACCATGAAGGAAGGCACCATGTGGCCCTAAGAGGTGAGGAGGCAATGAGGCCCATGCTCTCTCTGCCTGGCTGTGGAAGTGCCATGACTCCCTTTCTGGACTGCAGAAACCCCAGGCTCTTTGTTGCAAGACCCAACAGCTACCGAGAATGGAAGGTGGGACTGTGCCCCCTTCCCTCCACCAGACTGGGGGGCCTTTAAGGGCCGGCCCCAAGTTAGCCATCTCTGTTAATCAGGTAGGGTTTCACTTCTCCTTTTACTGAGTCTCTCTATTTCTTTTTTTTTTTTTTTAATTTTTTAATGTTTATTTATTTTTGAACACGCGGGCACACGCGCTCATGAGAGACAGAGAGAGAGAGAGACAGACAGACAGACAGACAGACAGAGTATGAGCAGGGAGGAGCAGAGAGAGAGGGAGACACAGAATCCAAAGCAGGCTCCAGGCTCTGAGCTGTTAGCACAGAGCCCGACGTGGGGCTCGAACTCACGGACCGTGAGATCATGACCTGAGCCGAAGTCGGACGCCACCCAGGCGCCCCTGAGTCTCTATTTCTCTGGTGTGAGTATCATTTCTCTTTCCCTCTTCCAATGTCTTTCCTGTGTCCGTGGCACCTGTTCCTATTTCTTGTCTTTCCCTTTTCCTTGCCAAGTCTGCTGCTGCCAATCTTTTTCTCACCCTCCCATTTTAAGCCTCTCCGGTCTTATTATTGCTAAACTTGCCCTTTCCTTGAACCCTCAATACTCAAGTTAATTCTATGTAAGCAAATATAATCTTTCTCAGATTTTATGCAAATATATTTTCTATATGCAAATACGTATAATTAAATTTTATGCAAGCATATTTTATGCATAACATTAAATGTTTCCTGAGATTTATCTTAAAAATTAGTTTAATCTTGTATCAGTCTCTTAAAGTCTTCAAGTTTTAAGTTGTTCTTTGTTTTATTGGAACCCTCAATCACACTTAATTTCTCTGCTTTCATGCAAATTTTATTCAATTAAAATGAAAGTTAGGTTCTCTGTATCATTAGAGTACCAGACTGTAGTAGTTGAAACTTCTACAGTGGCAATATACTCATTCAGAGCAATTTCTTTTTCTCCAGGATCACTATTTTATTGAATTTTTCCGGTACACCAAAGATCACCCATCCAGGGGACTATAGACATGAAGCCAACATACCCCAAGGTTGAAAGACAGAAACAGAAAGAGCAGTGTGAGGGTGCGTGTGTGTGTGTGTGCGCACGCACACGCATGTGTGGGGTTGGAAGACAGGTGAATTCGGTACATGATTTCTTGGAAAGACTTGAGACAGCTAAACAAATATTTATGTTAACGAAGGTAAATACAGTTTGCTTAATTTTTTCTTTCTCATATACTTAACAATTTCAGAATACATTTTAAGCTTTTATTATAATTTATGAGAAGTAGTCCTCTACCTTGAGAAATTATTACCTGTTTCTCAGTTAAAATCACTCTCCTTAGTAACTGATTTTCAAGGCCTTTCATGGTGACAGTAAAATCAATGACTGATGTTTTAGCATTGATCTCAGGGGTGAAGGCAGGGTTTGGTAACTTTGTAGTAATATAAAGTTTAAATGTATCCATGATATCGCATTCCTTATCACCGACTTTCACCTACATCAATTCAAATACACAATCAAAAAACAGCTTAAAGGACAGGGAAAGGAATTTGGGTTTAAATTAGGAAAGAATTTATCAGAGGTCAGCGCTGGGAAATTTGGGTGAATTGCAAAGGAAAAAGTTGTAAAACTTTAATCGCTGATCTTAAATAATTAAATAATGTAGATTTGTGGTCCTGCCGGAAGATGTTGTTAGCCGTGACACCAAGCAAAGTAAATGAAACATTTATCCCAAACAAATGTTGCATAAGGGAAAACTCAGACACATCCCAGATTTGCCCGTTTTCTCCCACTTGAGGAAATTGTTTCTTACTGAGGAAATCTGTGGTGTTTAAAGGAAGTGTTATCCCTCTTTGCATTTCACAGTCCTCAAAGAAGCATACTTGACAACTGAAAAGATTAAAGAATTTTTCAAAGGAAAAAAATGCCAACATTTTATCCAGAGAGATAACATTTATCTTAGACACTACAATTTGCAGTATATTTAAAAACACCTGGTTTCGCTATCTAAAAGTGAGGTGGGAATGATACCATTTGTAAAGGACTTAAATTTTTAATTAATCTTGATTCTACCTGTGGTTGGAAATCACATCAATAAGGCACTCCCACAGTTTCAAGCCCCACGCCTTCACACCACAGATAAGGATCTGTTCTTTTGAAAGACCTTCAGGAAGACCTTCAGGAATAAAAATCCTACACCCTCCTTTGGCATGTTAAATAAGGCATATAAAAGAAATCACATTATGAAAAATATTTTCCTAAATAAAATTTTGTTTAATGAGAAAATCTGCATTCTTTACTTATTCACTGATATTCATGAAATTAGGTTGTCCAAAGTGAAAAATCTCAATCAGAAATGCTGTCATTCATCAAGAAATAAAACCAAAGAGGGGTGCCTGGGTGGCTCAGTCGGTTAAGCGTCCGACTTCAGCTCAGGTCATGATCTCTCGGTCCCTGAGTTCAAGCCCCACGTTGGGCTCTGTACTGACAGCTCAGAGCCTGGAGCCTGTTTCATATCCTGTGTGTGTCTCTCTCTGACCGCTCCCCGCACCCCCCCCCCCCCGTTCATGCTCTGTCTCTCCCTGTCTCAAAAATAAATAAAACGTTAAAAAAAATTAAATGTTTAAAAAAAAAAAAGAAATAAAACCAAAGAAGTCTAAAGGTAGAGAATGCCACAATTAAAAAAGAAACACTTCTGAAAATGATTCATGTCACCAACGATGGGAAACAGCAATCCATAGCTTCTAGCAAAGTCTGTGAGTTTAAATTGAAAGTTAATAAAGAGAGAAATGAACAAAGAAATGTTCATAGACTGTATTAAAATGCCATTTTCTCCAGTGAGAACACGGAGGTTTTATTGTATAGATGAGAATATGGCTTATAAATCCAATTTTCTCAGAGCTGCTAACATACAAACATATATATATATAGTGTGTGTGTCTGTAACACTAATATATTATTATAACCAGAAAATGTCTGTCCTTAATATGTTATTTAGTGTCAGCTAAATGGCTTCTCTAACCAAGATATTGCCCTCCCTGTGTTTTTTCTTTCTTTTTTTTTTTTTTAACGTTTATTTATTTTTGAGACAGAGAGAGACAGAGCATGAACGGGGGAGGGGCAGAGAGAGAGGGAGACACAGAATCGGAAGCAGGCTCCAGGCTCTGAGCCATCAGCCCAGAGCCCGACGCGGGGCTCGAACTCACGGACTCACAGACCGTGAGATTGTGACCTGGGCTGAAGTCGGACGCTTAACCGACTGAGCCACCCAGGCACCCCTTCCCTGTGTTTTTTCATATATTGTTAAAAAATAAAGGAAACACTAAATATGATTTTGGAAATAATTTTTTCCAGTGTATCCAATACTACCACCTCAAGGAAAGTGCCTTCGCTGCTATACTCAAAAAGATAAGTAGATGTCACCATTGTTCTTTTCTTCTTCTTCTTTTTTTTTTTTTTTCTTTCCCTGAAGCTCACCTTGAATGTGGTGCCTGATTTAATGAAATTCTTTTCTAATACATTATCCAAGGCTGGATCCAGCTCCTCACGAATATCCTCAATGAGAAGCGGTCGGCCCAAGGAAAGGCTGTCTTCCAAGTGTGTGCGGAAATATTTATGGTTCAGAGATGTTACCTAGAAATAGAGTTCATTACTACATAAATGCTACAAAGAATGTGCTTATTCCTAATGGAAACAAAGAGATTTGCTGGACAAGTGACTAAGAATTTTAAGGGCTATATAGGAAGCCTTACTTAGGAAAAATAAAAGTAAGAACATTTAATTTTCAAAACTTGGTAGGCCATGACTTTCTGGAAGCCCTGGATGTGCAACTGAATCTCTCTGATCAAAACAGGAGTCAGGTGGCATTCCTTAAAGGGAATGTCACAGCTCTGCTCCTACAGATGGAAGAGAAGTAATCAAGGATTAAACCTGTCATGCTTACATAGTTAGTTACAATGTAACTAAGAGAAAGCAAAGTAACTTGCACATTTGTGCTATTCATTTATCTCCTCAGGACCACTCACAAGATGATCAAGTAACTAAAAAATAAGCATAAGAGCGTCAGAAATTATATACTGAGTCAAACCAAGGGTCCATCCATGTATTCTGTCTCTGACAGTGGCTCAATGGAAGAATATGATAGATACTTTCCATAAGATCAACTTAAAAGACTGTGTGTTCACTTTTTACATTACATTTGTAAAAAATTAGAATTCTGAATGCCTGGTGGGGCCCCATTTCTAATTCAGTGTTTGTTGATTAGTTAAAATAGACACACTGGGCTGGTTGATCTTCGCATTAGCTAAGCGGCTTTGAACTCTTAACTTCTTTGATCCCTCCCCCTGCCTAAAAGTGAGGATTCCACAAGGTTCAGTCCTTAAATCTCCATCTCCTTATTCTCTACCCACTGGTTTCAGCTATCGCCTCTACGCTACTGTGAGTGCTGATCCTAAGATACAAGGAAGATCTGCTGGGACAGCAGGTCATGAAGAGAGTGGAATTAAAAAATATTATCTCTCGGGGTGCCTGGGTGGCTCAGTCGGTTAAGTGTCCAACTTTGGCTCAGGTCATGATCTCACAGTTCATGAGTTTGAGCCCCGTACTGGGCTCTGTGCTGACAGCTCAGAGCCTGGAGCCTGCTTCAGATTCTGTGTCTCCCTCTCTCTCTGCCCCTCCCCTGCTCATGCTCTCTCTCTCTCTCTCTCTCTCTCTCTCAAAAATCAATAAACATTAAAAAAAATTGTTTTAAATATTATCTCTCACTAGCTATGAAAAAGAGATGTGGAATTGAAAAATTAAATAAGCCTACCTTTGTCCTGTTTTGGAAAGGAAATGACTAAAAGAAAAAAAATCCTGCACATGAAGGAATTTGTTTCCCTGGATGGATAGCTTTATTTACACAAATGATGAGCTGTGAAAGACCTCATTATGAGTTGACAAGGTAAATGAATCTAAACAAAGAGCTTTAACCAGCTTTTTAAACAAGATGAAACGAGGTCCCAATGAGACGAAATATAATTGTCCTGCTCTATTTCCTAAGGAGTAAACTCTGTTTTTGTGATTTCCTTCCTAAGTGTGATGGTTCATATCATGTGTCAATCTGAATGAGGTAGGGGCTGTCCAGGTACCTGACAAACATTATTTCAGGCTGTGTCTGTGAGAGTGTTTCCAGAAGAGATTGGTCTTGGAATAGGCAGACCGAGTAAAGAAAATCATCTTCACCTACTTGGGTGGGCATCATCCACTCCATTGAGGGCCTGAATAGAGCCCAAAGGTGGAGGAAGAGCAAATTTTCTCTCTGCTTGAGCTAAGACATTCATCTTCTCCTGCCTTTGGACATCAGCGACCAGCTCTTGGGCCTTCGGACTTGGATTGGGACTCCTATTACTTACTCTCCTGGATCCCAGACCTTCAGAGTTTGGACTAGAACTACATGACCAGCTTTCTTGGACCTCTAGGTTGTAGACAACAGACTGTGGAACGTCTCGGCCTCCCTAATCCCATGAGCCAATATCTCATAATAAATCTTTTTCTATATATCTGCATTTACATATAGATATCCCATGAATTCGGTTTCTCTGGAGAACCCTAATACACCAAGAAATTGGGGCGCACGGGTGGCTCAGTCAGTTAAGCGTCCAACTTTGGCTCAGGTCATGATCTCGCATTTTGTGAGTTTAAGCCCCACATCGGGCTCTGTGCTGACAGTTGGAGCCTGGACCCTTCTTCAGATTCTATATCTCCCTCTCTCTCTGCCCCTCCCCTGCTCGCACTCTGTCTCTCTCTCCCTCAAAATAAATAAACATTAAATTTTTTTTGAAAAAAAGAAATAATAATTTTCAAATTATCAATTTATTTAAGATAACTTTTAGCCAACTTCAATGTCTTTTATAAATTTGAAATAATGGCTTGGAGTCATAATTTCTTATTTAATTAACTTTATTTTCTTGTGCAGTAACCCTAAGTGGTAGCTACCAACAGAGCCTGGATCACCTGCAAAGATACTCTGGTATTGGGTCTTTACAAGGTGGTCAGTGAATTCTTTATAGGGAAACTTGATGAATACCATCTCTTTCTGGAAGTCAGAGCTGAAGGTTCTGGGGATGGTGTTGAAGGTGATCTTGGCAAAGCTGCCAAGGTAGAATGTAGTCCTAGGCATACAATACATGTTTTGTTTTTCATTTATAAAGTGTTTCATTTTTCATTCTGTTTTCCTTCCCAAATAAAAGAAATACTATTTTTGTTTTATTCTGTCTTCATTTATGTGTGTTCGCGCATGTGTTTATCCACATATTTTAAAAATAATGTCTCCTGAGTAAGGAGAATATAGTTCAATCTTACATTCCAGAAGTCAATGTCTTTAAAAATACATTAAGTATCTGTGGCATATTTCTATTACTTCCTCGAGAAGATTCCTGGGACTGGGTAACAGCAGAAAGGACATTATCGAAGGCTATCAAGGAGCTTAATGCCAAAATGGACAGACAAAGCTATGATCAGGAACATTAAGAACAGGATGAGTAGGGTGGACAGTCAGAAGAGGCAAGAGGAATGGAACAGGGGACACGTTCTAGCTGCATGGATCCAGGAAATAAAGTTCAGGGGTAGGAATGCTCCTGTTTACTCCACCCATGCATTCCTTCTGTGAAGACAGCTCCTCTGAAGCTACATTCCCACTGGCTTCATTTCCCTTAACACTCCTCTTCCGTTTATACTCTCTGACCCTGTCTGGGATTTCTCTGGGGGTTGTAAGTAAACAGACTGATGCATTGTGTTCTGAAGTATCTGTAAGATGGGAGTATCTTAGAGGTGTTCCTGAGCACCAGGCAGCATCCAGGTGTCAATGAAGCCCTCATCTCAGAAGGAAATCTTTCAATATTTTACCATTAAATGATGTTTGTTGTAGGCTTTTGGTAGATGCTCTTTATGTGATTAAGGGAAGATTCCTCTTATTCTTAGTTTCTTGGAAGTTTTATCACAAATGGGTGTTGAATTTTACCATGTGCTTTTTCTGCATTTATCAAGATGATCACATGATTTTTCTGTGTTTTTTTCCTTGTAATGACGTTATACTTTGATTAATCCACTTAAGTTCACTAAATATCAGGTTCCCCACCCTATTGAAAGAGCAGTACAGAAAATATAAAGATGGCATAAAACCATAAACCTTGCCGGCAAGAAGTTTAGGATACAGTAAAGATAAAAAACAAATGGGCAACGAACAGGAATTGAAGACAGACTCTAAGTTCATGTCGGAAATCCAAACAAGACATTGTGAGCATTTAGGACAGGCTATATTAAACTGGGGACACAGGGAAGTCTTGATGAAGGCCGTGTTGGAGGTGTGGGCTTTGAAGAACATTCAAGATATTTATCTGGGATATAAGTGAAGTGGGAAACAGGGTGAAGAAAGACACCCTGGTTAGTAGAATAGTTTAAGCAAAACTATGGAGCCAGGAGACTCAGAACCCTGGGAACACTGTCTGGGAAACAGTGAATAGTCTATATTGGTAGTTAAATCAAAATATTGACAGTAAATCTGAGATGCTGGAATCCTGCCCTTGTTTACCTCTACCTTATAATTAACACCTTATTAGACCCCAAGTCCAAAACTGGACTCTAGGATGGTGTGGAGAACCAAGTGCCTGAGCTAGGTTGGTGCAAATAGCCTTACACTGAGGAGCCAGGAGTTCTATTTTTACTGCTTTCCTGTAAGCCCAAGCCCAAAGCCCCGAATAAAAGCTATATCCAACACAGACGAAGGCAATAGAAGCAGGAAAGGGACAGAGAGAAGAGAACATCATGAGAGAAACCAAAAGGAAAAATAATCCAAGCTCTTGCTCTAAACCACTGTTATAAAACTCAAGGGTGTAAATTAACAAGCAATTGTCACAGACATGACAACTTTATGACTGGCAGATTCAGCTGAAATTTGGGGGAAATTTCATGATTTTAAGATTGTTTTCCCATATACCAAGAAGCACATACCTGCAAGTCATTTTCTCTTTCCTTTGATTTAATCCAAGTTTTGCCTTGAGTTTGTGGGTCAATGAGGAGTGGGTATCTGGTGGCCTTTGTCACAATGATGCCATTCTGAATGGAGAGGTCATCTCCTGGTAATCCCTGCAGCCCCCACTCCCCAATCTAAATAACAAGAAATGGATATGGCCAGTCAGAGGAGAACAAGAATGCTTTCATTATTAATTAAGAGTGCCACAATATTAAAATAATTTAATATTAGAGTATTTTTTTTCCATTGAGACTATGCAATGGGTACCTAGAAAAAAACTCAAACTTGTAAATATGAACCAAATAACATTCACCTAAAAAAATAAATTTATAACCTAACAAATCCTTCTCTAATAACCCAAGACCAGGGTTTAGTCCTTTATGTTATATATCTTCAAACTTATGAGGAAATATTACAAAATCTATGAATTTTTGAAGCATTGTTGTTCAACATGCAGAGAACATAGGGGCTCAAAATACAGTAAGACTAGGTGGATGGTGGAGTTGGTGGAGATGATGAAATATTGACATGTCAGGAAAGATAAGCACCAGGGGTTAAACCTCAGAAAACTCCCCTTCCTGCCCTTTGGCTCTGTTTACATGGGGGGCAGGATTTGTATAGCTGGAGGCAGAGAATTTATGACAGATAAGGTATTATATTCGCAGGTGCTCATCAATGATTTAAATATATATATTTCCGGGGCACTTGGGTGGCTCATTTGATTAAGCATGGGACTCTTGATTTCAGCTCAGGTCATGATCTCGCCATTCATGAGATTGAGCCCTGTGTCAGGCTCTGAGCTGACAGTGCGGAGCCTGCTTGGGATTCTCTCTCCTTCTCTGCCCTTCCCCACTTGCTCTCTCTCAAATAAATAAATGCATAAACATTTAAAATATATATATACATGTATATATATACTTCCTGGGGTGCTTGGCTGGCTCAGTCAGAAGAGTGTGTGACTCTTGATCTTGGGGTCATGAGTTTGAGCCCCACGTTGGGGGCAGAGATCACTTTTAAATTAATTAATTAATTAATTAATTAACAAACAAACTTAAAAAAAATATATTTCCTTTCCAAATTACAAGGAAATTGCCAGCCTGCCTCCATGCCGTCAGTAAGATCACCTGGGATCCAAAGAAGCAACCGGCTTCCACCTTCATTAAATTATCCTAACAGCCCCCAAAGGTCATAATTACTATCCTGGCCTGCTTTGCCTCATCAGTGTCCGTTGCATCTTTAGTACATTATCTAGTCCCTGTAACAACCAGTTGAACGTTGTTTGAATTGGAAAAGATTAATTTTTTTAACTTTTAAATGCAGATAACATGAAACTAATAGCATGACTTCCCTCAGGAAACAGCCACTGGGGAACATATTTACAGATCAGAAAGCAGCTCATGAATACAAATTGGCTGGAAAGCATTTAATGCCATAGGAGCTCTGCAAGATATACTTAAAATTGACAGTGGCATCAAATTCCCAGCAAGGAAGGCTAGCGCAGCGGGACGTGCCATCACTCAGTGATACCACAAAGGGCTGTTGTGCTATGCTGTTGGACACTACGAAAAGATGGTTAATCATCGAAAGAAGGTTAATACCAGTACTTACGGCCTAGCTAATGCCTATAATCACCTAAAATGTTTGAAAGAGAGTGTGACTTAAGAGGAGTGGTGTAAATAATGGAAAGTTATAAGAAGAACTCAAGGGGCGCCTGGGTGGCTCAGTCGGTTAAGCGGCCGACTTCGGCTCAGGTCACGATCTCGCGGCGGCCCATGAGTTCGAGCCCCGCATCGGGCTCTGGGCTGATGGCTCAGAGCCTGGAGCCTGCTTCCGATTCTGTGTCTCCCTCCCTCTCTGCCCCCTCCCCCGTTCATGCTCTGTCTCTCTCTGTCTCAAAAATAAATAAAACGTTAAAAAAAAAAAGAAGAACTCAATATTACCAAGCCTATAATTCATGAAGGATCTTTTTTTTTTTTGGAAGATTTTATTTTTTTATGCAATCTACCCCCAATGTGGGGTTCGAACTCAAGACCCTGAGCTCAAGAGGTGCACGTTCCACTGACTGAGACAGCCAGGCGCCCCCACGAATGATCTTTTAGTTCACAGGAGTGCAATTGAAAATATTTTAAAAGCAAGATTTCTTAAACAGAAAGGAACTTTTATACCAAAAAAAAGGTGGTTGTTTTTTTCAGTAATTCTTAAGCATTTTCAAAACAATCTTTTCAATTAAATTAAAAAAAAAAAGGGAAAAACTTAGGTGTACCTTGATTTCTTACTAAATAAGACTGAAAATCAAATAGTATTCTAAGGAAAGTGACACTTACGGTTGGCGGATCCACCAACATTGAAATAAGATTCAGGTTTTCGGTGAAAGGAATCTTCCGAGCTCTCAGCTCTATCTCCCACTGATCTTTAAGCAAATAGTTCCTAAATATCTGATTGAAAGGACCAAGGTAGGAAAGGAATCCAGTGCACAGAAGAATGTCACCTACAAGTCTGTTAGGAAACGAGACAAAGTGAGTGCCTGACACATGCGAGCTCTCCCATTAAGGAGTATGAAAGGTCACGTACCAGTCCATGTTACTAGGCAAAATCCTTCTCTGCTTCCTGCTTAACACTTCGAAACCAGACATGGAGAGACCATGCAAGAGGGAGCCCCCAAACCCAAATGCGGGTAGGAGGGGCCACATTTGGTGTAGACCAAGGAACAAGAAACTGCTTCCTTGAAGCCTGCAGGTCCAGAGCCCTGATGCCGAGGAAAAAAAAAGCATCCTTTTCCCATGCCTTGGTCCTCTTCAGATTCAGTCTTAATAAAATTATTTTCTTCTCCCTGTCTTGTTCCCCCTCTGTTCCTCCCACTTCTTGCCATTCTCTACTCCTCTCTCATTCCCCTCTCTTCCACTTTTCTGAGGACACCAGCAGACACGAGCACAAGTCTGCCTTGTATTTAGAGCAAACCACTGATCCACACGTTCAAAATCACTGAGATTAAGAGTATAGAACTGGACAACATATGTAGATGGTTCTGGAACAGCCAAACAGTATCAGAAGAACTCTTGTACTAAAACCCCACACTGCTGAACCAAAATTGAGATTAAACGTGTTTCACAAACGTTTCATCCCTCTTTGTTTTACTGAGAGTGCGTGACTTAAGCTGTGAGATTCAGAAGTGGTTGGTAGGGAGATGAGGGAGTGAAGCATTTCACTGGGGAGATATATTTTATTTTCTCTAATGTCACAAAGAGGTGGTGTTTGGAGTGATGATTAAGAAGGAAAGCAATTATAGCAAAGGCCAAAGTTTATACCTGTTAATCTGGGCTTTGAACTCTTTGCTTTGCTGGGTCCATCGGACCTTTTCTCCACTCAGCCCATCGATGAGAGTGGAAGCTGCCTGCATCTTTTTCCGGCACATATCTGCATCATTTAGCAAATCCTGGATTCATAAAGGGAGAGTGTCTCAAAGAACTTCCTTAAGTGCTTAATCAAACATTCACTGTATTCACACATAAACACATATGAGGGAATTTCCTAATTTGCAAAATAAATATAATCTGAAAAAGCAATGTGAGTGAAGCTTTACATGTTAAATTCTGGTAATTACTTCATCATATAGTTATTTTATCTTGCGAAATTTCAAGGAAAGCGATTTTGTAAGAGAGACTCCGAATCACATAAATTAATACAGTATTTCTATTCAGTGATTTCAAAACACAATCATCAGACCAATACAATACACCATTTTAAGTCTTGGATTTGATAATTCTGAGTTCTTGGAAGTTTACAAAGTGTTTTTACTTTTCCTCAGAAAAACTCTACACAACAGTGATGTGCTGCAGCCAGCTTTTATCAACTCAGAAAAGCCAATTATGACATTTCCAGAAAACTTGGATGGTGTTGAACACATCATATGATTTCATTTATATGTGGCATTTGAGAAACAGATGAACATAGGGGAAGGGAAGGAAAAAATAAGATAAAAACAGAGAGAGAGACAAACCGAAAAAGACTCTTAAATACAGAGAACAAAACTGAGGGTTGCTGGAGGGGGGGGGGGGGGGGGGGGGAATGGGTTAAATGGATGATGCACATTAAGGAAGGCACTTGTTGGGATGAGCACTGGGTGTCATATGTAACAGATGAATCACTGGGTTCTACTGAAACCAAAACCACACTGTATGTTAACTAACTTGAAATTAAATTTTAAAAAAGAAAAATATATAAGCTTACAATTAAGCTATATTAAAAGCAAAGGTAACAAGTAATAAAAACCCATCACCTCCTTATTATTTGCTACATCTTTGCCTTATCTATGTGCTTCAGGTCAAGTCAGCACTGCACCTGCATGGTGGTATATCGTAGGGCTCAGTATGTAACAGTGCTAAACATGTAACAGTACAGTATATGAGAGTGCGCTGCTGTGCACCTGTTTCCAAACATGTGTTCACTGTCAGCGCATCAGTAGGTTAAAACTGGCAGTGGTGGGAGTATCTATGCCACAGAAATCAGCAAACAGTGCAGATCAGGGCTTTCTTTTTCCTGGGGCCCCTGTCCCATGAGGTCATGTTAGGGTCCCCATCTGACAGATAAAGCTCCATCAGTTGCCTCCAGCTGCCTAGTGAATAAGTTTCTGCACCGAATCTCAAACCCAATTTTCTAACCTCCAAATCAGTCCCCTTAGGGTATGACATCGCAGCTTACTCTTACCGAAAATGATGATTAAAAACACACAAAAAACTTTAAAGTGTCAAAAATCGAAAACAGGTAGCCATAGCCAGTGAAGGGCAGTCAGGTAAATACTTTTTTTTTGGTCATAAACGTGTGTCTCATTTCCAAATACAACACATCCTTGTGTAAAATTTTGATACTTTGTTGCCATAATTTTGTATACTTAATCTCACCATTTTCTCATTCATTGCTGCATCAAATTTTGCTTGTACTTTATCCAGCTCGGCTTGTTTCTCATCCAGCAGTTCCTGTGCCTTCCCCAGCTCAGCATTGGCGACTGCTAGGCGGCCCTCCTGCTTGGCCAGGTTAGCCTTACAAGGAAGAAGAGGTAATTGTATGGACTTGTATTAGGTCTGCCCAATATTTGTGTTTTTGTTTTGTTTCTTTACGATTTTTTTAATTTAATTTATTTTTGAGAGAGAAAGAAAGTGCACATGAGCGGGGGAGGGACAGAGACAGAGAGGAGCACAGGAACTGAAAGCGGGCTCTGTGCTGACAGCAGAGAGCCTGATGCGGGGCTCGAACTCATGGTCCGAGATCATGACCTGAGCCAAAGTCGACGCCTAACCAACTGAGCCACCCAGGCACCTCTGTTTATGGTTTTAATTGGTAAATAATAACATGAATTACACAATTTTTGCCCAAGATGGTATGTTGAGGTCATCTGTTTCTGTGTGTTCAGCTGGAGTGTTGGAGATATTTCACTAAAGTTCTATTTTTTCTTTTAATTATTCATGTTTGATACAGAAAACATGAAAAATGCATCAATGTATAGAAAGGAGAATAGAAATTACCCATGATTTTACCCAGAGATAGTCTGTGAGTATTGTGTTAAAAAGGTGATAACTGGCATTTTCTAGTTTTTTTCTTTGTCACTTAATATGGTGTAATCATTTCTCCTTAAACATGTCCTTAAACACTTTTTCATAGACATTAGCAATATGGCTGCATAATATCACACTATTTTGATGTATCATAATTTATTTAACCTTTGCCCTATTTTTGACATCCCTCCCACCATTTTAAATTATTATAAATAATGCTATTGGGCATGTGAGCATTTTGGGTTGTTCCTTTCGTAAAGACATTTTGAAATGAAATTACTGTAATGGTAGAGTTTCATCTTTTTCTACCTCCTACAGCACCGAGTGAGAATTATATGTTTCTTAGAACTTTAAAAGAATCAATAAAATAATATAGCCCTAAAGCCTTCTGAGGTAGAAGCTTTTTGATAACATTCTCATTTTCTTTCCCAATGTTTATCTAAATTTAGCCCTTTTTCACAGGAAATATTAATTTAATTACTATTAATATTATTAAATTGAATGTTTCTCATGTATTTACATATAACTGTTTAAAATTATTTAAATCTATGGATCTGTGAGTATATGTATTTTCTTCTGGATTATATTTTCCAACAACATGTACCTTATATTTTGTTTCTGCAAAGCACCAATTATTTAATTCTGCTACTGTTCTCTATTTTTTAATGTTTATTTATTTTTGAAGGAGAGAGAGAGACAGAGTGTGAGCTGGGGAGGGGCAAAGAGAGAGGGAGACACAGAATCCAAAGCAGGCTCCAGGCTCTGAGCTGTCAGCATAGATCCCAACACGGGGCTCAAACTCATGAGCCATGAGATCATGACCTGAGCTAAAGTCAGACGCTTAACCAACTGAGCCACCCAGGCGCCCCTACTTTTCTCTAACTTTTAATGGTTTTTTTTTTTTTTTGGTTCTATTCCACTTTCCTTAAGTTTTGTGTGTATGTATATTTATAAGCAAGTATGTTCTGTAGTGTTTAGTTTCTTTAATTAATTTAAGAGCTAAGAAAGTGCCATTGGGCCACATAACAAAAGCTTTGGTAACTAGCTTTTTGTCATCATTTTCTAAAAAGAAGTGGCTAGATTTTTTTTTTTTAATGAAAACTGTGTAATCTTATTGTTTATAATCAGAGAATGAGGTCTTGACAATTTCTGCTTTTGGGAACTGAATCAAAGTCTTCTTTTAGCATTGAGTATGATCAATTTTTGTAAATGTTTCTTGGTCACTAGAAATAATTTCATATTCTTTGTTCATATTCAAGAAAGTTCAATGTAGCTATTCAACCTTAAAAATGATAAAGTGTAAAATCTCTATATAATTACTAGTTTATGGCTGCAAAAGACTGGCTACGTAATTTGCAGGGCCCAGTACAAAATTAAAATGTGGGGCCTCTTGTTAAATAATTATTAAGAACTTCAAGAGGGTGACAGTGACCATTAAGCCAAGCACGGACCCTTCTAAACACAGAGTCCTGTGTGCACAGATCACACACTCATAAAACCAGCCTTCTGCACAATCTCAAATTGCAATACTACCTGTGTTAATATCCACTTAAAATATGAATGCATTTTGCTTTTTGTAATTTGATAACATTTTATTTATTACAAAAAGCGTAATTATAATTAAGTCTCACTGTAGATCACAATTTTTAGTAAAAATTAACTCTGTTCTTATAAGTGCATTTTTTTCTTAAATTCTACATCCCTTGGTATCTTTTTGTTGGAGTAGATTGTTACATTTTCTCATCATTTCCCTTTATTAAAACTTTATTTTTAAAAAAAAATGTTTATTTATTTTTGAGGAAGAGAAAGTGCAAGCAGGGGAGGAGCAGAGAGAGAAGGGGATAGAGGATCCAAAGTAGGCTCCGAGCTGACATCAGTGAGCCCGATGCAGGGATTGAACTCACAAACCATGAGATCATGACCTGAGCCAACTAGTTATTTTCAACTTCTTTTCTATTTTTCTCAAAGTTACCTATGCACACAGTTTTAAAAGACAGCCATCTTCAGGGCCACCTGGGTGGCTCAGTCAGTTAAGCGTCCAACTCTTGATTTCAGCTCAGGTCATGATCTCACAGTTTCATGAGTTCGAGCCCTGCATGTGGCTCTGAGCTGGCAGTGCAGAGCCTGCTTGGGATTCTCTCTCTCTCTCTCTCTCTCTCTCTCTCTCTCTCTCTCTCTCCTTCTCTATCTGCCCCTCCCCTGATCTCACTGTCTCCATCTCTCTCAAAATAAATAAATAAACTAAAAAAAAAAAGGCAGCCATTTTTATAAGGCTTACTATGAAAACCTACAACACCCTGCCCACCTGCTCATCATTTTCCATTCCACAGAGCAACCACTTTCACCTCTTTTAGCTTTGTGGTGGGGGTGGGGCGGGAGGTTAATATGTATCTGGGTGGTGTATTTTATGAATCCTTCGCACTCTTGAGAATGTCATTCTGTTCCCTCTGACCTGAAGAACAGGTTGCCCTTGTATACATGGAGTGCGTGTGTGTGTGTGTGTGTGTGTGTATTTACCACTCAGTACTTAAACTGCATCCCTAAGAATGTCTTCTTGTTCCCTTATACATGAAGGGCAGCTTGACCAGTTATTGAATTCTTGGACCACAGCAATTTCCTCAATACTCTGCATATATCTCCCCATTACATTCTAATATTTAGGGTTGTGGCAAGTCTGCAACATCCTGATTTCACTTCTTTTGTGAGCAATCTTTCAAAACTTTGTTTGTTCATTTGTTTCTTAGAAACAAGGGTTCCCCCCACCCTCCCCCTCTTTTTAAATTTCAAATATTTTTGGGTGTTGACCTTAATTTCTATAAACTTTGTTTGGAAACTAGTAATCAAATTCTATCTCCAAACCTAATCTCTTTAAACTTTAAAGAAATGGCAAGTTTTCTTTTATGACAGCTTAATTATTACTTGCACTGAATTCATTTCCTGCTTTAAGTTAACAAGCTGGCTTTGATTTCTTGTCTGTGATGCCCAGAAACACATAACAGATGTAAAGAAAATGAGAAACCACAAGAAGACATGAAGAAAAGAGGAAACATTTAGCAAAATGGAGACATAGATCTTTATTAGTCAAAATGCTGCTTTGCTTTGTCTTCTCATAGCAGTAATACTGATGACTGATTTTTACTGAACACTGATTTTCTAGGAGGCGGAGGGAAACTCTTACCTTCAGAGGCAACACCTCTCTGTTGACACCATAAAATGTGGCCATAGCAAGAGTCCAGGACAGCAGGCCAGCCACATTCCCACAGACTTTTTTGGCATTTTCCAAAGAATAATCATCTATGTTAAAATACGGCTGCAGCAACTCAACAGTCTCTTCATTTATAGTATCCTTGGGAAACTGCTGAAGGCTCCACAGGAACCCTGTTGCACTCATTAACTGAAAAATAGTAGCACAACCTGTACGTTCTGGGAGAAAATCAATGCTTTCTTCCTGAGTTAGTATATATTCCGAAATTGAAGTTTCTTCCAAAGAAGTAACAACCGACACCCTCTTAAACATACAAATCAAGATTGACAGCAGTCAACCTAAATCTGTAAACTGCAAATTGTCTTCCCATTACCACGGTAAAAGAGTAAGGAAGAAAAGATATGTGAGCTTCCCGTCCAGTGGGTGCATCTGAATGTCACCAACCACAGAAGCTCCCTTTCAGAGACTCAGTTGGGTTGACATCAAGACCGTGCCAGTGCTAGCCTCGGGTTCTGGACACTTTTTACGAAAAGAAGGCATTTGGCTTTAAAATCTTTCCCCACTTATACTTTAGGGGGTGCAGTTTAAGATAAACTCTTCATTACACAATTATCAATTACTGCCTGCCAGCTTGTCTGGTCTATATTGAATGTCCTGGACTGGGGACACCTGATGAATCTCATTGGTCTTGCAAAGATTTTTACTTACTTTTAATGACTCTCCCCAGGATGGTTTGCAGCAAGGTTTTTCTGGATCCATAGTGACAGGGTCAATTTTCTTTTGAAATAGTAGCAGAACACAGTCCATGATTCTCATAATAAGATGCGGGGGCTTTGCAAGTTTCCTGACTGTGGCAATATCATTTGGTTTGATAGTCTGTATTTGGGATTAGGAAATCAACGTATTTTTTTGTTGAACAGTATTAATAATCACACAGGAATCTAATGCTTTTAAATAACAAAAGTAGAAAACTTTAAAATGTATGTTCTCCCCATCCCCTGACCTTATCCCTTTAAGGGTTTATATCCCAAAATTTTTGCATAATGGCTCTTTCATTGTTATCTTGGGATTTCCATTTGTTTTTATTCTTTTTTCTCTTGTTGCCCTCAAATAATTGCTGTAGAATATCTCTACCATTCATTACCCACCACCCCAGACCTGTGAGCAACACGCCTCATTGATGGGTAACATTTAGATAACTTGCATCTTCAAAGCACATACTCTATGTGTGGATATTAAAAAAGAGAAGGAAGGCTCTGAATATCAGAAACCTAACCTTCAGTCTTTGTCTTAAGGGCTGCCCTATCTATCCAAGGGGAAGAAATTCAAAGGAGAAAAGAGAAGTTATTATAACATATGGCTTATAAAAATACTTTTCAAAGTTTCTATCTGTGAGCTGGATTTAAAATATTACCTGATATTCAAGGCAAGAAGGATTGGAACATAACATGACCAATAAAATCGCCTAAGAATCATTTGTTCAGTGATTTCTCTGTCTTGCAGGTTACTGTAGGATTCTTAAAGGGAGTGGGGGGTCGAGAATGTGTCCTGATCTTTGCCACAATTTTATTAAATGATTATCATAAATCTATTCATTCAACAAATACAGGCATTCTCCCATTTAAAAAGAAAGAAAGAAAGAAAAATAACCTTGTCCTCATAATCTTTGGAGGAAAAGAAAGAAAGTATAATCACCCTAAACTAGGATTATCATCGTGATAGAAGCAGAGAGGTGACAGGAAAAACAAAGGAGAGCCAGAAGAGTCGAACACTTTCTAGAAGGGATGAGCCTCGTCCTGCAGAATGACTCTTATTAGGCAATGTAAGTTAGGAAAAGCATTTCTGGCAGAGAGAGAGACATTTAAACAGACCATGATTCTTCCAGAAGCCTACGGATGTTTCTGCATGGCTGGACCATACCGTGTATAGAGAAAGAATGACAGAAGAGTTCAAGGGATAGACAGGAGCCAGATTATCAGAGCTAACAGCAGCACTGATATTTACTCAGTACTTTCTATGTGCCCAGCAAACTGTATTCATTACCTTTAATGTTTAAATTTACCCTTCAAGGATCACTGAGGAATTATAATCGCCATGGAGACACAAAAAAGTAAAATAAATTTACGCCAGATCATGTATTAAGAAGTGGTGGTCGCAAAAGACAACTGCATGTTGCCTCACAGATATGGATGGCTAGCTGGGAACCTTATCCCAACAGCCACTGGAACCCACAAGAAGATTTTTTTTAATTTTTTTAATGTTTATTTATTTTTGAGAAAGAGAGAGAGCACGAGCAGAGGGGGGCAGGTTCGGGGGTGAGAGAGGGAGACACAGAATCCAAAGCAGGCTCCAGACTCTGAGCTGTCAGCACAGAGCCTGACATGGGGCTTGCACTCATGAACTGCGAGATCATGACCTAGCTGAAGTCAGATGCTTAACCGACTGAGCCACCCAGGTGCTCCCACAAGAAGATTTTTAAAGGGCAAGTAATATAATCTGGAGGGGATGCTTTGGAGGAACTGAGAAGGCTCTCTATATAATCTGAATCCCTTATGCTATTGCTTAGGCCATTAATCACCATTATTTCTCAGATCTCATGGAAGGCTGATTTATGGAACGAAAATAGTAAGTTATAGGGGCTGAAGACTTAAAAAAATTAGAACTTAGAAAATTGAACCAGCAGAAACATTTGTCTTCAGACTCAGAGATTATAAAGCACACTAGAATTCAATTCAGTTTTCAGATTCTAGAAGTCCTGCAGTGAATTTCACAGAATTAAACCTGGTTCTGGCTGGGACTTGTGCTGAGAGCAGGTCACAGCACACACTCACGTTCAAGGCCGCCTCTGCTTCTTCCAGGGCCGGTCTAGCTGCCTCCAGCTTGGTCTCAGCTTTTACTTTTTCACTATCAATTTCATCCACAATTTTTTGGGCTTTGTCTTTCACCTCCTGCACTTCATTTTTGACTTTGGCTGAAGCCTGAGCACTTACTGTGACTTCTGCTAACACCTGTTAAATCGAGGGAACACATGAGGGCAAATAGGTTATCTCCTGAGCAAAATTTACAGATTCGAGTAGTGGAAGAACATTTATTTGATACAATATACAACACAAATAAAAGCAAATTGATTCCCTATGTATATTTTATATATATTCTTTAATTTATGCTTTAAAGTGTATTACAGTAACTCCTTTAAATGGTTCCTTGCAGTCTTCTCCTAAGGCTTACAAATATATAAATAAGGGGCGCTGGGGTGGCTCAGTTGGTTGAGCGCGTGACTCTTGATTTTGGCTTAGGTCATGATCTCAGGGTCGTGGGACACACAGTTACTTTATGGACACAGGTCCATACCCTGTGTCAGCTCTGCACTGGGTATGGAGTCTGCTTAAGATTCTCTCTCTCCCTCTGCCCCTCTCCCCTGCTCTCTCTCTCTCTCTCCTTCTCTCTCTCGATGTATATTTTTATATATGTATATTTTTATATCTATAGACTGTATACATAAACATTTTAAGCTTTCAGGAAAATGGTATTTCCACTGTATGTAATTTCTAGAAAATTAACACAATTCAAATATAGATAATGGAATAAGGTCAGAAACCATATTAATGCCCATGAAAAAACATAAAATAGCTCATGTTTGTTGAGCACCTACAATATGACAGGACTATGCTAAAACCCTGTCCTATGCTATCTCTCTTACTTCAGTAACTGGCTAAGGGTTAAGATTTAAGTATCCACTCTTAACCAACTCAGTGAGTGGAAGCTGAAAGCAGTCACAGGCTGGTAGGGTCACAGATGAAGGAGCAGCAACCATCAACTTGAGAGGAGTATCTTTTTTTTTTTTTTAACTCCACCAACATTTCCTATTAGTTTTTCCCTCCTTGACACAAACTTTAGATGAGACCTGGGTCATCCTAGAAACTTAGAGCATGAGAGGACCTTAAAGAGAAGACTTAACTTAAATATAAGTTATAGTCAAGCAAAAATTTTATATAAAAATTATATAAACAAATTTCTATGCATTTATAAAAAATTTATAAAAATTTTTATAAAAATTATATAAAGAGAGACAGAGCCAGAGAAGAAAGAATAGTCAGGTGGAGGATATAATAATTTAGGTGTGCCTTGGTGGAAGTTAAACAAAAATATGTAATGGTCTTTGTGAACATTATATCACGAGAAATAGCCTACAGGTTGGGGCACCTGGGTGGCTCAGTTGGTTAAGCATCCAACTTCGGCTCAGGCCTTGATCTTACGGTTCATGGGTTCAAGCCTCAGCATCAGGCTCTGGGCTGACAGCTCGGAGCCTGGAGCCTGCTTCGGATTCTGTGTCTCCGTCTCTCTCTGCCCCTCCCCTACTTGTGGGCTGTCTCTCAGAAATACATAAACATTAAAAAAAATTTTTTTTAAAGAAAAGAAACAGTCTATGGGTTTATATATTAACCATTTTTAACAACATTTTTAAATGATGCTTTTTAAAATATGGAATAATATTCTTCATCACTAGTTATAAAGTAAATGCCACTCACTTCATCTGCTTTTACGGAAGCCACTGCCAGCTCCTTCTCCTTTACCGCAAGATCCTGAGAGAGCTTAGCAACAGATTCACTTGCCTCCATAAGCTTATCAAGACCTTTGCAAATACACACACATACACTTTTCCTTAGAATATGGACATCCCAAATATTTGTTCAATATTTACTATTTACAAGGCACTGTACCAGGATTATAACACAAGATAATTATTTATGGACAAATGCTTTAAAAAATACTCATATAGGGGTGCCTGGTGGCTCAGTTGGTTAAGCATCTGACTTCAGCTCAGGTCATGATCTCACGGTTCGTGAGTTCAAGCCCCACGTCAGGCTCTGTGCTGACAGCTCAGAGCCTGGAGCCTACTTCGGATTCTGTGTCCCCCTCTCTCTCCGTCCCACCCCTGCTTGTGCTCTGTCTCTGTCTTTCAAAAATGAATAAACATTAAAAAAAATTTTTTTTAATATTCATATATTAGGAGCAACAATACTGACCAAATCTCTGAGACTTTCAGCAGGGGGTGAAGAACACCATCCAGCTAAATTGAAGAGAAAGTCACAATGCCATACTAAGATTACTTTAGTCAGGTAACTAACTTATTTGACAATTTAGTGCTGTCCTTGGCTTTGCAAACATCATTTTTAATGATGTAAATATCTTTTTTTTTTTTTTTTTGCCTTTGAAGCACATTGCAGCTGGAATGGCAAATGAGACAGCTAATATAGTCATCATTTTGTGGTTTTCTTTGCTATGAAAATGAAACAAGCGGCTAAACCTTGTGCAGCTGGCTCCAAGGCTCTCAGTACCACAGAGCAAAAGAGCTGGTTAAGTGGATTTCTCACATTGCAACTGAGTTCTAGACGGTGGTGTGTTGGTAAGTGTTTAGTATCTGGGTCTCTTGGGGAGAGGGGGGAACACTCATTTGCATGTTTTCCAATTCCCATGGTGTAAATATTCCCACCATGGCTGATTTTAAGCCACCAAGAGACTGTTAGTAGCACTCCATTTTATGTCTACCATACTGATAGAATAAAAATAATTAACCTCAAGAACATGAATAGCAGTAAAACAGAGTGAAAATAATTAAGATGTGATAAATTTTGAGCACACTTGCCTTCTTAAAATATAACTTATTTAATTGTGAGTTTACATGTTTTGAATAAAGGCTGTGTTTAATGACTAGATCATAAAGTTCCTAAGAATTTAACTATCTCTCCAGAGCCAGTCCAGGTAGCTCCAGCTGACCACTGATTGTAGAGCATCCTATGGAGAGCCACAAGAAGATGAACCATGAGAAAAACAGAGGACAGTTTCTTGCACAGTGTTTCTTTCCATCACTATAACTGCATAGACCTTGGAGTTTAGTTATGCTAGGGCACCACATTTTTTGCAGGAGAAGTGGGGGGGAAAAAAACCACTTCTTTTTGGCCTGTTTGGACCAAATGTTTTCTGGACATATAACTTGCTCCAATTTATAATTTTCCCGCTTATATTACATGTCCTGGACACAGACATCCATTGCTCAGGGAAACTCTCTCTTTTTGTTTTGATTTGTTTTTCCTTTTCCTTTGTTAGAAATCTGAGAAGCATTGACATGGCAAAGTTTAGGCAAGTCAAGGCAAAGTGTAACGAAACCAAAAACTGAAGTTGTGGTCAGTTTCCAAGAACTGGCTTTCCAAGAACTGGTAGTTTCTCTACCTGCAGGCAGGGGCTCAGTGACTATGAGGACGCCCAGCCCGACAGTGTGGATCCAGTTGAAAGGGCCAGGAGAAAATGGTTTGAAAGAAAAAATTGGCCCCGTCTGTTTGGATTTTCTTCTGCCTGGAGCTTCTTAAAGGTAAATGACCCTAACAGGCATCTATATATATAGATTCCTATGAAAAAGTCCTTAAAAGATTCCATTCTGCTTACCAATATTCATACGTTCAGCTTGTTCATTGATAAATTTCACCTTTTCAGCATAAATGTTTTTATAACCATTTATAAAGGAGAGATAAGACTTGGGAGTCACGTGAGCTCTTCGGCGGTATCTGAAAGTAGAACATGACGATGATGTTCGTCTCTGTCATTCTGATGTATTCCTATAAAGCATCCTACAGATGCGCTTCCCACTGTGGAATCAGCGTAATTCTGAAGGGTGATTCACTAGTAGGAGGGGAGGAATTGTGAATGGGTTCCCTAGAGGTGAGGTGGAAAGGACACTAAATATCTGATGTTTTGACCCTTTAGGGGGTCTTTGACTTGACCCTTACCCCACTCTGGGCTTCTGTTTCTTCATCTGGAAAACTGAGAAAAGAATCACTGCCCCACACCTACCAGCATTTTGTGAATTTTATATATATTATGTATATATAATATATATATATATATGAAAGGAATATATATATATTATACATATATAATATATATATATGAAAGGAATTTGTGCTATGATCTGTTTTCATTCAACTGATATTTGCTAAACACTTCTTCACTGTTAAAAACTAGCTGGGTGGGCCTACAAATGTGAAAACCAGTGTCTCCCCCAGATTGACCAGATCATCCTTGAAATCAAGGCAGCCACACTTGACTCAAATATTCAACTCACTATGGCTTTACTATAGTAATTCTATTTAACTCAAATATTCAACTCACTATGGCTTTACTATAGTAATTCTATTTAACAGTAGACATAAATAAAAGGAATAATTTTATAGAGGAGAAGCTTGAGTCAAAGAAGAGCTCCTCACATACTATAAAATCATTTTACCTTTTATATTAATTTTTTCATTTTTGGAGTTCCAAAGATTTTTAACACTAAAAAAAATTTTAAGGACTGGACATATAAGTGACTAGCATTTAAGCATTTTATAAATATCACATTCAGAAAAAACTTCTACAGTCAGAGAGGATATGAAAATTTTGGACAATACACAAAATTTTGCAAAAATAAAGACACAGTCTTTTTTTGGAGCTGTACAAAGGTAAACTTTCTCTCCACAGATGACAGTAACCGACAGAGTTCAAGTTAAATGGAAGGAAAATCTTCCTAACCGTATGAATTAATACCCATGGATTCACCAAGAGGATCTGGGAGATTATATAGAACTTGTTAAGGGGGTGGGAATCCTGGGTCTAGTTTTAAGTAAAGAAAAGGGTCCAAGATAAACATACTTTTGTGAGATAGGGATCCCCTGGAAAATCCATGAAACTGTTAGGTAGACTCTCTATGTAGGAAAATTCTTCCTACATAGGTTTAGGGGCAGGTTTAACACCTACATATGCCCCTACATAGGGGCAGGTTTAACACCCCCAGAAGCCTGAAGATCACGTTGGCCCACCTTTACTCACATCTGTCAAATGTACACAGTGACTATCATGCTTTGGGAGGGCGAAAAAGTTGTATTTTTGAACTGTTGAAGACAGCTTTCACATGTGAACACCATTGCTATTTTTAGCAAACAGTCAATTAAAATTATTTGGTGTGAACACATTGATAAGATTAAGAGATGCAAGGGTGCCTGGGTGGCTCAGATGGTTGAACCTCTGACTCTTGATTTTGGCTCAGGTCATGATCTCATGGTTTGTGGGACCGAGCCCCGTGTTGGGTTCTGCAGCCTATGGAGCCTGCTCGGGATTCTCTCTCTCCCTTTCTCTCTGCCCCCCCCCCCCCCCCCCCCCCCCCCCAGCTCTCACTCTTGCTCTCTCGCTCTCAAAATAAATAAATAAACTTAAGAAAAAAGGCTAAGAGATGCAAACACAAAACCTAAATATCCCCTAACATAAGGCAATAGTGAAACTTTAAAACAGTGTACTTCTTTAATCAGAATAAATAATGCATGTAAATAATAAACTAATTTTAAATAGTTTATAATGAATCGGTTAAGTCATTTTCAAAAAAAAATTAAGCAAATGAAATAGAGTGATTCATTAAGCATCTGTTACTTTGAGGCCTGGAGAGAAAGTGATACTTAAGTACGGACACTAGTTAATTTTTAAGTCTCATTTATTTATCATTATTTCAATGCATAATCACTAGAAAATCAAAGCAAGAACAAAATCTAACTGCATCTGGGACTCTGCACTCAATCAATATAAAGAGCCTGTTAGTGGCTGCTGCACTGAATTTCTCTTTGGAGTGAACTCTGGTTTTGCAGCTAACACGCTCAGGAAAAGTCACTCACCTTTGGAAATAACTTTCACAGCTCTCTGAAACCATGTCATGGAAGAGTCCCATTGTTTCTACAACTTGTCTTTTAGTGTCACTGGAGCAGACAATACCATAGCCTGAGAGGAAATAGGAGGCCACAGCAATCAAAGCCTCCTTTGGCCAGCGACTAAACCAGTCCATGGTGCAACCTGATATCAAGCCAGGAAATTTCAAAGAACGGGCACGGAACTTCTCACCAACCTATTGGCAGCAAAGACGGAAAGCATTAGACACACAAAGGAATTATAATAAATTGTCTAGAGAGAGGCTTAGGCATTCTGGGTCAACAGTGTAATATTTAAAAAAAATCCTGGGGGCAGGGTGCCTTGGTGGCTCAGTCGGTTAAGCGTCCGACTTCAGCTCAGGTCATGATCTCACAGTTTGTGGGTTCGAGCCCCATATCAGGCTCTGTGCTGACAGCTCGGAGCCTGGAAACTGCTTGGATTCTGCTTGGATTCCCTCACTTACACTCTCTTTCTCTCTCTCTCAAAAATAAACTTTTTTTTTTTTAAATCTTGGGCTGCATTAATAAATTAAGTGTCCAGATGAAGGGAGGTAATATTTCTACACTCTTCCCTGTCCTAAGACTACATCTGCATTATTGGTTTTGATCCTAAGAGCTACCTTCAAGAGGAAAGTGACAAACTGAACTCTTGCAGAGAGAGATGACCAGGACAGTGAAAGTCCTGGACACTAGGACAAGTGAGAATAGTGGAAGGGGTGGGAGGTGTTTGGTCTACAAAAGAAACAACTTAGCGAGTCTGCAAAGACTTTCTCTAAATATCCCAGGAGCTGAAGCGGGGGATGAGGTTCATTTTACAGGCCAGAAACAGAATCACAGGGTGAAAAAAACAGAAAGACAAAATCCAGTTCATTCTAAAGAAGACCTCTCTGGCAATTAGACTATCTAAAATTAAGTAGGTTGGCTTGTGAGTTAGTGAGACCCATAGAGCAGAGCTGCCCAACAGGACTTTCTGTGACTCTGGAGATGTTCTACATATGCGCTTTCCAGTATGGTGGCCACATGCCACATGTAGCTACTGAGCATTTGAAATGGAGCTAGTGGGACTGAGGAACTGAATTTTTATTTTACTTCATTTTAACTAATCAAAATGTAAATGGCCATACATGTCTAATGGCTACTATACTGGACAGTACAGAGAGCTAGAGACAGTCAAACCTACATCAGGGACATTCTAGATGGTATGTCTGTATTGGAGGAAGAACTGGACAAGATTACATCACCAAATCCCTTAACAATTTGAATAATCTATATCTCTAGGCAATTAATGAAAGCTGTAGGCTATGAAATAATTTCTTATAAAAATGAATTATTTTAAATTATTACACTTTGGTAGGAGATTGCCTCTGGTGGAGATTGGTGGTAATGAAGTGTTAATTTCAATTCAATGTAACAAATGTTAGTTTCCAGGCGAATCATTTCATCACCGAAGGTGAATATTAAGTACATTTCAGTAAGTAACTCCTCCCACATAAATACAAATTAAGTAACAACTCACTGGAGAAAAGCAGAGAACAACATGCAAGTTCTTCCTTGATCTTGAAATGAAGTATTCATACAGATTATCAAAGGTAGGAGGGTGGCGAGGCAGCTCCTTTTTCATTACCGATATCAGACCTTGGGTGATTTCATCCATCTCGTCTCGCGCAAACAGATTGGAGATCTTTGAGAAACAGACAAGAAAGTGTTCTGTTTTTTACAGGTTCCCCACACCAATTCACTGCCAGAATCTGGTCCTTTTTTCCCCCCAATGTGTCATCTTTTTTCATATTTTCTTTCTGCATCTCCACAGTCAAAATCCTCCATTTGCCAGAGATGACCAAGAATACTACTTTTTATTGAGCAGTTCAATCAGGAGAAAATGTTGTTTCCCTTGGCTCAAATAGCTTCCACCAAAAATGTATCTACCATTCCAATCGTCTCTTTAAAATGTCCAGTGACACTCTGTACTCTCCGATTCTCTGACACAATTCTGGGTCTGAAGTAATTTTTTTTCATTTTACTGTTTGTGTACTTTTTTATCAAGGTATAATTGATACACAATATTATATTAGTTTCAGGTTATTCAACATTTATATACTTTGGGTAATAATCACTACAATAAGTCTGGTTACCATCTGTCACCATACAAAGGTACACAGTGTTATTGACTATATTCCCGACACTATATATTACATCCCCATGACTTCTTTATTTTATAACTGGAAGTTTGTACTTCTTGATCCCCTTTACCTGTCTTCCCCACCCCCACCCCAGCAAGTCCCCCTCCCTCTGTCAACCACCAATCTGTTCTCTGTTATCTATGAGTCTGGGTTTTGTTTTGTTTTTTATATATCACATATAAGTAAAATCATGCAGCATTTTCTTTCTCTGTCTGACTTATTTCACCTAGCATACTACTCTCAAGATCCGCCCATGTGTTCACAAATGGCAAGATTGCATTTTTTGTTGTGTCTGAGTAGTATCCCTTTGTGTGTGTCTGTGTGTGTGTGCGTGCACGTGTGTGTATACATACATACCACATCTTCTTTATGCATTCATCCACTAATGGATACTTGGGTTGTTTCCATATTTTGGCTATTGTAAATAATGCTGCAATGAGCATAAGGGTGCATATATCTATTTGAATTAGTGTTTTCATTTTCTTCAGATAGATAGTGGAATTGCTGGGTCACAAAGTAGTTCTATTTTTAATTTTTTGGGATCCTCCCTACTGTTTTCCAAGTGGCTGCACC
Organism: Panthera uncia; assembly: GCF_023721935.1. Lineage (NCBI taxonomy): Eukaryota > Metazoa > Chordata > Mammalia > Carnivora > Felidae > Panthera > Panthera uncia. The sequence continues at coordinate 3,847,493 of NW_026057580.1, forward strand.
AGTTTACATTCCCACCAACAGTGTATGAGGGTTCCCTTTTCTTCACATCCTTACCCAAACTTGTTATTTCTCATCTTTTGGATAATAGCCATTCTGACAGGTATGAGGTGCTATCTTGCAGTGGTTTTTATTTGCATTTCTCCAACAATGATGTTGAGCATTTTTTTCATGTGCTTATTAGCCATCTGTACATCCTCTTTGGAAAAATCTATATTCAGATCCTCTGGCTGGAGGATTGTTTGGGTTTTGTTGTTGTTGTTGTTGTTGTTGTTGTTGTTGAGTTGTATGCGTTCTTTATGTATTTTGAATATTAACCTATTATCAGTTATACAACTTGCAAATATTTTCTCTCAGTCAGTAAGTTGCCTTTTAATTGTGTTGATTGTTTTATTCACTGTGCAGAGCATTTTGGTTTGAAGAAGTCCCGCTTGTTTATTTTTCCATTAGTTTCCCTTGCTTTTGGAGTCAAATCCATAAAATCATTGCTAAGACCAACTTCAGGGAGCTTACCACCTATATTTTCTTTTAGGAGTTTTATGGTTTTAGGTCTTAACAATTCAAGTCTTTAATCCATTTTGAGTTAAACTTTTGTACATGATGTAAAGTAGTGCTACAGTTTCCTTCAGCCAGTTTTCCCAACACCATTGATTAAAGAGACTGTCTTTTCTGCATCGTATATTCATGGCTCCTTTGTCATAAATTGACCATACATGCATGGCTTTATTTCTGAGGCTCTCTATTCTGTTCTGCTGATCTATTTTTATGCTAATACTACACTGTTTTGATTACTATGGCTTTGTAGTATAGTTTAAAATCAGAGATCATGATTTATTCACCTTTGTTCTTTTTTTTTTTTTCAAGATTGTTTGGCTATTCAGGATCTTTTGTGGTTCCATATAAATTTTAGAATTCTTTGTTCTAGATCTGTGAAAAATTACATTGGAGTTTTGATAGCTATTATACTGAATTTGTAGATGGCTTTGGATAGTATAGCCATTTTAACAATATTAATTCTTCCATTCCATGAGAAGAAAATGTCTTTCTATATATTTGTATCTTCTTCATTTCTTTTATCAATGTCTTACAGTTTTCAGTGTATAGGTCTTTCACCTCTTTGATCAAATTTACTCCTAGGTATTTTATTCTTTTTGATGTAGTTGTAAATGGCATGTTTTCTTAATTTTTCTTTCTGCTAGCTCTTTATTAGTATGTAGAAATGCAACCAATGTTTGTATATTATTCTTGTATCCTGAAACTTTACTGAATCTGTGTATTAGTTCTACAGTTTTTTGGTGGAGTCTTTAGGATTTTCTATATATGATATAATATCATGTGCAAATACTGACAGTTTTACTTCTTCCTTTCCAATTTGGATGACTTTTATTTCTTTTTCTTGCCTGACAAAAAACTTCCTGTTAAGTATGATATTAGCTATGGATATGTAACCTGAGCCGAAGTTGGACACTTAACCGACTGAGCCACCCAGGCACCCCTGGTCTTTATTATTTTGAGGTACATTCTCGCTGTAGCCACCTTCTTGAGGTTTTAATCATAAATGGATGTTGAATTTTGTCAAATGCTTTTTTAAGCATCTATTGTGATGATCATACAATTTTTGTGTTTCATTTTGTCAATGTGATGTATTATGTTGATTGATGTGGATTTTGAACCATTCTTGCATCTCTTGAGTAAATCCCACTTTATTATGGTATATGATCATTTTACCATATTGTTGAATTCAGTCTGCAAACATTTTACTGAGGATTTTTGCATGCGTGCTCATCATGGATATTGGTCTGTAATTTTCTTTTCTTGTGGTGTCTTTGGCTATGGTATCAGGGTAAGTCTGTCCTTCTCAGATGAGTTTGGAAGTGTTCCCGCCTCTTCAATTTTTTAGAAGGGTTGGAGAATAGCTATTAAATGTTCTTTCAATGTTTGGTAGAATTCACCAATGAAGCCTCTGGTCCTAGACTTTTGTTAGGAGGTTTTTGATTACTGATTTAACATCCTTACTAGTAATCAGTCTATTTGGATTTCCTATTTCTTCATGATTTTGTCTTGTAAGTTTCTAGAAATGTACCTATTTCTTCTAGGTTGTCCAATTTGTTTGGTATCAATTGTAACTACCTCTTTTATTCCTGATTTTATTTATTAGAGTTCTCTCTCTCTTTTTTTTCCTTGTTTAGTCTAGCGAAGGGCTTGTCCATTTTGCTTATCTTTTCGAAGAACCAGCTCTTGGCTTCATTGATCTTTTCTATTTTCTTTTTAGTTTCTATTTATTTCCACTCCGACTTTATTATTTCCTTACTTCTACTAACTTTGAGCTCCCCCTCCACCATTTCTAGTTCCTTTAGGTGTAAAGTTAAATTGTCTATTTAAGATTTCTCTTATTTCTTGAGGTAGGTTTGTATTATTATGAACTTCCGTTTAAAAAACATTTTTACTGCAGTGCATAAATTTTGGTGTGTTGTATATCTGTTTTCCTTTGTCTCTAGTCTTTTTTTTAATTTCTCCTTTGATTTCTTCTATGATCCAGTAATTATTCAGTAACATGTTGTTTAATCTCTATTTACTGTCTTTCCAGTTTTCTTCTTATAACTGATTTCTACTATCATACAATTATGGTCTGAAAACATACTTCATATGATTTCAGTCTTCTAGAATTTATTAAGACTTGTTTTGTGACCTAAGCTATTATCTATCCTGGAGAATGTTCCATGTGCACTTAAGAGTGTTTTCTGCTGTTTTGGGATGGAATGTTCTATATCTATTAAATCCACATGGTCTAGTGTATTGTTTAGGCTGATGTTTCCTTACTGATGTTCAATCTGAATGATCTATCCATTGATGTTAAGTGGGGTGTTAAAGTCCCCTATTTTTATTGTATTGCTGTCAATTTCTCCTTTTAGGCATGTTAATATTTGTTTAATATATTTTGGTGCTCCTATGTTGTTCACATACATATGACACATACATAGATGTCATATCCTCTTACTGGGTTGACTCTTATCATTATGTAGTGCCTTCTTTGTCTTTTGTTACGATCTGTTTTAAAGTCTATTCTGTCCTGGGGCGCCTGGGTGGCTCAGTCGGTTAAGCATTTGACTTCAGCTCAGGTCATGATCTCACAGTTCATGAGTTCGAGCCCCACATCAGGCTCTGTGATGACCACTCAGAGTGAGCCGGCTTCGGATTCTGTGTCTCCCTCTCCCTCTGCCCCTCCCCCACTCACATTCTCCCTCTCTCTCTCTCAAAAATAAACATTAAAAAAAATTTTTTTAGGGGCGCCTGGGTGGCTCAGTCGGTTGGGCATCCGACTTCAGCTCAGGTCACGATCTCGCGGTCCGTGAGTTCTAGCCCCGCGTCGAGCTCTGGGCTGATGGCTCAGAGCCTGGAAACTGTTTCCGATTCTGTGTCTCCCTCTCTCTCTCTGCCCCTCCCCCGTTCATGCTCTGTCTCTCTCTGTCCCCAAAATAAATAAACGTTAAAAAAAATTTTTTTTTTTTAAAGAAGGGTTTAAAGTCTATTCTGTCTGACCTGAACTATACCGACTTTCTTTTCACTTCCATTTGAATAGAATATCTTTTTCCATCCCTTCACTGTCAGTCTGTGTCCTTAACTTCTGAATTGGGTTTCTTGTAGGTAGCATATAAATGGGTCTTTAAAAAAAAAAAAAAAAACCCATTCAGCCACTCCATGTCTTTAGTTAGATAATTTAGTCCACTTACATTTAAAGTCGTTTTTGATAGATATGTACCTATTGCCATTGTGTTAATTGTTTTCTGGCTGCTTTTGTGGTTCCCCTCTGTTCCTTTCTTCTTCTCTTTCTCTCATCCCTTGTGGTTTGATTACTTTCTTCAGTGTTAGGTTCAGATTCCTTGCTCAGTTTCTTTTGAATGTTTACTGTAAGTTTTTACTTTGTTGTTACTGTGAGGTTCATTGTATCATTTCATTATATAATAGTCTATGTTAACTTGATAGAAACTTAAACTTGAACACATTCCAAAATTCTAGTTTTACTACCTCCCCCCATATTTAATGTTTTTGATGTCACCTTTTGTGTCTTTTTATATCCCTTAACTGATTATTATAGTTTTAGCTAATTTTATTACCTTTACCTTTACTACCTTCATAGTAGTTTCGTAAGTGACTAACCCAACCCCTCTACTATGTATTTACCTTTTCCAGTAAGATTTTTATTTTTGTATGCTTCCTGGCTATTCATTAGTGCCATTTCTTTTCAGCTTAAAGAAGTCCCTCTCACATTTCTTATGAAGCTTGTTTAGTAGAGATGAGTTTGTTTAGCTTTCACTAACCTGAAAATCTGTTTATCTCTTTTTCAATTCTGAATAGTAACCTTGCTGAACAGAGTATTCATGGTGGGAAATTTTTTTCTTTCCTTTAAGCACCTTAAATACACTGTGCCACTCAGTTCTGGCCTGTAACGTTTCTCCTGGGAACTCAGCTGGTAACTTTATGTATGTATGTATGTATGTATGTATGTAACAATTTGTTTTTTCTCTTGTTACTTTTAAGATTCTCTATATCTTTAACCTTTTATGTTATGTCCTGATGTGAATATCTTTGGGTTCATCTTATTTGGAACTCTTGGCTTCCTGGCCCTGGATGTCTGTTTCCTTCTCCAGGTTAGGGAAGTTTTCAGCCATTATTCCTTCAAATAAATTTTTCCCCCTTTTTCTTTCTCTTCTCCATTGGGCCCCCTATAATTCACATATTATTCCATTTGATCCCCCATATGTCCCTTAAGTTATCTTCATTATTATTTTTTCTTTTTGATGCTCTGTCTGGGTGATTTGCATTGCTTTGTCTTCCAGCTCACTGATCTGTTCTTCTGCTTCTTCCAGTTTGCTGTTGAACCCCTTTAGTGTATTTTTTCAGTTCAGTTATTGTTTTGTGCCAGTTTTGCACTTTATACCTACCCTGCTTGCACAGGTGAGCAGGCTTGAACAAGGTACCCTCCTTCCACCTTGCTAAGACAGGTAGGGGTGAGTGAGTGATCACGGTACTATCCTGCCACCTTGTTGAAGTTGGAGAGCATGGGTGGTGACTTCTGTTTGATACTTTCTTATGTCGTCTATATCTTAAACTTCTCACTGTGTTCATCCATTCTTCTCATGAGGTCAGTGAACATCTTTATGACCATTACTTTGAACACTTTACCAGGTAGGTTACTCATCCTCATATCATTTAAGGTATTTTTCTGAGATACTTTCATTTATAACATACTTCTCTGCTTCTTCATTTTGCTTCGCTCTCTGTGTTTGTTTCTATGAGGCAAAAGAGATATTTCTCCCAGTCTTGAAGCAGTGGCCTTATGTAGGTGTGGACCTTCTCATTCAACTTTGCCCTAGCTCTTGGTTGTCTCACAAAAGTTTCTTATTATCTAAACCACTGATTTATTGTTGATATGTCCTTCTTGAGGGTATACCAAGACCAGTCAGTGTTCCAAGGGGGAGGAATCTCATTTAGCACCTGGTTTCAGGCTGATTAGAAGCTAGGCCCTCAGGCAGCAGCTTTTAAACGATGCAAATACAGGGGCGCCTGGGTGCCTCAGTCGGTTAAGCGTCCGGCTTCGGCTCAGGTCGTGATCTCGCGGTTTGTGAGTTTGAGCCCTGAGTCGGGCTCTGTGCTGACAGTTCAGAGCCTGGAGCCTGCTTGGGATTCTGTGTCTCCCTCTCTCTCTGCCCCTCCCCCGCTCATGCTCTGTCTCTCTGGCTCTCAAAAATAAATAAACATTAAAAAAAAAATTAAAAAAAAAAATAAAGGATGCAAATACAGGCAGTCCTGTAGGGCCACAATCATAATCCCTGCTGGCCTCCAGACCAGGAGGTCTCTCTAGATTGAAAAAATTGGGGCTCCAGACAAACATATAAGCTCCTTTCTGGGAGGTCTCATTGAGCTCTAGCAAGGCCAAGGGGTTGTGCAAGGACGGTGTCTTTTGCTTACATTCCCTGCCAGTGTCTCCTCAGCCTCTAGCTGTGTGGGAAAGCTAAAGCCTGTCCAGCTGATGGAAGCTCCAGGCTAATAGGCCTTTTTCACAGGAAGACCGGGGTTGTGTTTCAGTCTTCTGTCTGTGCAGTGTCCTGGTTGTGGCGGCCTGCCAGGAACTGTCCTTCCAATGTTACGTTCCCAGAGAGCTCAGAAAAGCCGGTCCCCTTGGCCACGGGCATCAGGAAATCAAGGGGCATCCCCACGTGGATCGCCTGTGCTTGTTGGCTTTAACTAGGCAGCTGGAGAGTGTAGAAGAGGCACACACTTGCTGGCTTCAGAAAGACAGTAGGAAAATGTTTTGACTGCATGCTCCCATGGGCTTCAGGACTGCAGTAGTGAGTGCCTTGTCTGAGTGTGTGCACCAGCTTTAGAATGGGTGGGAGAATATTTCAACCATTTGCACTTGCCAGCCCCATCCAGGGAGTGATGGAGTGACCACTACTGCCCATGCTTGTGGACCTTACCTAGGGAACAGGTGAATGCTGCATTCATTGCTCATCTACTCCAGCCAGAGAGCAGAGGAGTGGCACAACCACCCATGCTCTCCAACTTCAAAAAGGCAGCAGGATAGTATCGTGACCACCCACTCACCCCTACCTGTCTTAGCAAGGTAGCAGGAGGGTGCCTTGTCCAAGCCTGCTCACCTGTGCAAGCAGGGTAGGTAGAAAGTGCAAAACTGGCATCTGCCAGCAACTTCATCGCTGGGGAGACTTTTCAACTGTCCCCTGCCTGTCCAGTGGATACTTTAAGGTTAGCAAATGAACCTCCTTCACATATAATCCAAACATTGTTTAAACTGCTGGTGTTTTTTGTTTGTTTGTTTGTTTGCTGGGTCTCAGGATGAGACTATCTGGGAGCCCCTTAAAAGGAGAACCTCAGTTTCCTATAGCACTTTGAGTCCCTTGGATGTCAGCCCTCTTGGTTTTCTTGCCTCCTCCTCCTCCTCCTCCTCCTCCTTCTTCTTCTTCCTCTTCTTCTTCTTCTTCTAACCCCATTGGTTTTCTAAGCCATAGGTTTTGGGGGCTTGTCTCTCTGGTGTATAGCCCAGGGGTTGGGGTGCCTGATGTGAGGCACCAGCCCTTCACTGGTCCAGAAGAAGCTCCATATTTGTGAGATCCCTCCCTATTGCATGTTGCCACGCTGAGGGTGATATTTTTGGCAAGACTATGTCTCTGCCCCTCCTACCTGTCTTGATGTGGTCTTTTTATCCTTTGTTGTGCTTATCTGGTTTTCAGATCTTTTTCAGAGGGAAATAACCCATACGTAGCTGTAGATTTGGTGCCTCCATGGGAGGAAGTGAACTCAGGATCTTCCTATGCCACCATCTTGCAGAAGTCCTCTCTCCAAGGTACTTAAGTAGCTTATGCAGCAGCAAGCATCGATGGACACCATGGTGCGGGGAAGAGTTGACACCATGGGCCTGATTTTGAGAAGAGTGTGCTTGCAGGGCTAGCACTTGGCCAGCATCTGGGACCTTGGGTTTAGAATGTCTCCTCCATTACTAATTGATAAGGTTGTTCTGTGCCTGGACTATTTATACAAACGTTGTGATAGATGGTGAACATGTGCTCTCCTTCTGGGAGTCTGCAATTCTGGCAGTTGTGTCTAGGCAGGGAGTGATGGCCAGACCAGCCCCCAATAAAACTGCTGAACTCTGAATCTCAAACAGGCTTCCCAGAACAGAAACACAGTGCATGTGTTACCCATCTCACTGCTGGAGGTGAAGCACACTCTGTAGGGCCCGTTTGGTGAGAAATTAGGAAAGCTGCACATGGATTTCTCCAGACTCCGCATGATGTGTCTTTTTCTTATTGATCTGGCCACGAATCCTTGCTGTGTTGCTGTAATAAATCTTAGACAAGAGTACAACTATATGCTGAGTCCCATGAGCCGTTCTAAGGAAGCACCAACCATGTGAGTGATCGTGGAAGTGCTGATAAAGGTGGTGTCAGAAAAGGGGACACAAACATCTACTGAGAGCTGGCAGAATATTTTCATCTCTTTTATACTCCTGACTATTAGATACTTCGGTCCTTCTAAAATAAATTACAGGACCAAACTGAAGACTGATGAAATAGATACACAATCATATTTAAAATGGAACAAAGCACACACACACACACAAAATCTGGACGTGGGCAGCATTAATTCCAAAGGAAGTTTTTAAAAAATCTACCAAATCTTGTACATTAATCATTTCTAAAATGAAAAATGTATGTTAAATGGCCTCACCTCTGAAGAGTTGCTACTTTTTCTATTCAAATATAATTTACATCTTTTAAATAAGAGCTTTCCTTTCTACTTTTGAGACCTACCTCCCCTGAAGATAGCAGGTTGTTAAGATATTCTAGAAATGCCTCATCTTTTATTTCATTGTCAGTAAAGATGAAGGTGATACCTTTTCCTTCAGCACCAGCAACTTTGTACAGACCTTTTAAGTCCTCTGTCAGATTATTCACATTATAAGACCTAAAAAGGGCGGTAGAATAATTAAAATAAAAAATATAGGTACAGTCATAATGTATTTCAAAACACAGTATAACCCATGGTAATTAGAGCATAATCTGTACCTGTTCCAAGAGATATTAAGTAATAATGTCTGCTAAAAAAACCCACAGAGATTAGAGTGAAATGGCTATATGTTACCATTCAAAACAAATATGTCTTATTTAACTTGAGAAGTGAGAAATGGGAATTCACCAGAAGTGACTCATGAAGAGCAATTGGAAATTCAGAAATGGATTTTTATTCTCTGCAAGGTGACGGTCTTCCACATCAGATTTTGGCCAAGTGAATATACGTATAATATCTGAAACTAAGCTGAAACTTGGATGAGTTGGATTGGGAAGAAAGTCAAGATAAATTATAAATAAAATTAGTGATAAATTATATATAGTGATAATTTGCACATCACATTAAGAGGCTAGAGGCACAGACAGCCTATAGAAGAAGATGCGTTATGCGATGCAGTATAAATAATAGAAATGGTATAATTATGTAGTTACAGATTATGACAAGGAGAGCCTGGTCTTTGCTTTTCTGTTTACTCTGTTTCCTATGACATGTATATGCTACTGGAGGTGACATGATGTGCAGAAATAAAGCAGACATTTTCTGAAGTGTTGTGTATAAATCCTCATGAGTAAATTGATGACACAGACATTTTCACTCGAAGGAAGTATACAGTGCAAGTAATAGGGAGTTCAAGTAAGCCAGAAAGACCACGGGCAGTGGAATCAGAAGGACCAGGGTTCAAATCCCCACTCTGCATCTTTAGAAATGTTCCTTCACATTTTTCAGCTTCTGTTTCCTCCTCTGCAAAATGAAGATGATACCTGTTTGCAAAGGCTGCTGTGAGCATTAGAGATGATTCAGCTAAGTGCACTTGAGTGAAAAAATAACCAGCAGAACCAGCTACCCCCTGTTCTGGGTGGCACTACAGGAAAATGTCTTGTAGACTTTGACAAAAGGAACCCCATCGAAAAGAGAACATACATCCCTTTCAAAATAATTCCCAGGGGGGACATTCATTAAAAGGAGTCATTAGGGCAGAGCAATATTGCTTCCTGGTGTCGCCAGACGGAGGTGGTGGTCCAGAGCACGAGCCCTGGATTGGTTGATTGACCTATGAAAGGCACACATTACTGGGCCAGCCATTTGCTGTCTCTGAGAACCGGCTCGCCCTGGGAGGGGCAGTCAGCAAGACTCCAGCGCCAAGAAGACAGAAAACAGGCAAACTGCAGTTAGTGCTCTGGGAAACTGGGAGGACTGCATGTCCCATGCAGGAAAGCACCTGCTACTCAGACCTAGCCACCCGGGAACATCGGCACAGTGGTGCCAGAGCTTCCAACTGTTTCAACAGTCAGAAATCCATCTTCTGTGTGAAATCTCCCCAATTTCTTGAGGTTGACAAGTGATTTAATACAAGTTAATCTCTAGATATTTGATGTTTTGTTCTTTTAAGTGCTCTTGTAGTTTGTACCTTGTTAAATGTTTTACCTCTTTGGCAGCAGGGGGGTATGCGTGTGTAAACTGTGAACCTAAAATGTATAAGGAAATACAAAAGGCCAAATATTCAAGACAACCTTGAAGAAGAATAGCAGAGTTGTTCAAGATGTATTAAAACTACACTAATTAAAACAGGAAAATTATTTACCCAAGGGATATAGGAGTGCTGATGCGTAGGGGCACTGTACCCCAATGTTTATAGCAGCACTTTCAACAACAGCCAAATTATGGAAAGAGTCTAAATGTACATCAACTGATGAATGGATAAAGAAGATGTGGTTTATACATACAATGGAATACTACTTGGCAATGAGAAAGAATGAAATCTGGCCATTTGTAGCAACGTGGATGGAACTGGAGAGTGTTATGCTAAGTGAAATAAGTCAGGCAGAGAAAGACAGATACCATATGTTTTCACTCATAAGTGGATCTTGAGAAACTTAACAGAAGACCAGCGGGGAGGGGAAGGGGGGAAAAAAGTTACAGAGAGGGAAGGAGGCAAACTATAAGAGACTCTTAAATACTGAGAACAAACTGAGGGTTGATGGGGGGGGGGAGGGTAGGGAGGGTGGGTGATGGGTATTGAGGAGGGCACCTGTTGGGATGAGCACTGCGTGTAGTATGGAAACCAATTTGACAATAAATTATATTATAAATAAATAAATAAATAAATATTTGGTAGAATTAAAAAAAACAGTAATAGTGCAAAAATAGATAAATCAGTGGAATAGACTATAGTCACAGACACAATCAGTTGATTAATGGGAAAGAAATGACACTGTAATGTATTAGGAAAAACATGACCTTTTCAATAATGGAGTTGAAATGATTGGATATCTATATTGAAAAATATAATCTTGGGTGCCTGGGTGACTCAGTCAGTTAAGCGTCCAACTTTGGCTCAGGTCATGATCTCACCATTCGTGGGTTTGAGCCCCGTGTCAGGCTCTGTGCCTGGAACCTGGTTTGGATTCTGTGTCTCCCTCACTCTGTGTCTCTCCCTCTCTATGTGTCCCTCCCCCACTTGTGCTCTCTCTCTCAAAAATAAATAAACATCAAAAAAAATTTTTTACATAAAAATATAATCTTAACTCCTACCTCAGACTTTAAAAGAAAATAAACTCTAGGGGCACCTGGATGACTCAGTCGGTTAAGTGTCCTCCTCTTGGTTTTGGCTCAGGTCATGATCTCACATGGGATGGAGCCCTGAATTAGGCTCTTCACTGACAGTGTTGAGCCTGCTTGGGATTCTCTGTCTTCCTCTCTCTCTCTGCCCCCACCTCCCTCTATCTCTCTCCCTCTCTCAAAAAAGAAATAAACAAACATAAAAAAAAAAGAGAGAAGAAATTCTAGATGGGTTATGGTTCTAAATGTTAAAGGAGTATATTTTATTCATAAATGTGAAGGAAATCACAGAATATCTTCACAGGTAAACCAATACATTTTTAACAGAATACAAAGATCACTAAAATAAAGGGACACAATTGACACCTGAAGTTTCACTAAAATTAAGATCCACTGGGAGTGAAAAGGCAAGCCAAAGACTCAGAGAAGATATTTATAATGCACACTCTGACAATGGAACTGTATCCAAAACCTGTAAAGAACTCCTAAAAAATCAGTAAAAGAAAGAATCACACCCTAATTGGAAAAAAAAAAAAAAAAAAAGCAAAGGACATACACAGACATTTCACAAAAGAGGCTGTCCAGGCCCAAAGGGGCTGTCTTATGGCCCATAAGAGGTGAAAATGTGCTCAACGGTATTAACCACGGGATACGCGTGACATACGGTGACACGGTGTCACCACGGTGATATACCACCACACATCCACAGGAATCACTAAAATGAAAAAAGGCTCACAGTCCAAAGGTGGGCCGGGATGCGGAGCAACTGAAACTCTCATGAACCATTGGTAGAAGCGTAAACTGGCAGAACCACTGTGGAAAAACTATTCCTCAGACCTACTACAGCAGAATGTATGCGTACTCCATCCATAATCAGCAATTCTATCTCTGGGGGCATATTCAGACATGTACAAGAATATTCATTACAGCTCCACTTGCCAAAAAATCCCGGGTAAACAAATTGCGGTAGTATGTAAGCAAATGGGAGATTATACAGCAAGAAGAATGAACAAACTATTGGTACATGTAGCATCATGGATGAATCTCACAAACATAATACCAGCAACAAGAAAAGAGTAGATCCCGTAGCATTTGATTGATATAAAGTTCAAGAATAGGTTAAACTAGGGGTGTCTGGGTGGCTCAGTCGGTTAAGCGACCAACTTCAGCTCACGTCATGATGTTACAGTTCGTGGGTTCGAGCCCCGCGTCGGGCTCTGTGCTGACAGCTCAGAGCTTGGAGCCTGCTTCGGATTCTGTGTCTCCCTCTCTCTTTGATCCTCCCCCTCTCACCCTCTGTCTCTCTCTCAAAAATAGATAAACATTTAAAAAAAGAGGGGAAAAAAAGAATAGGTAAAACTAATCAGTGGGGTTAGAAGTCAGAATATGGTTAACCTTGGGAGGGTAATGACTGGGACAGGATGTGGGGGGTACTGATGGGGTGCTAATGTTTTATTTCTTCATCTCTAGGCTAACGACACAGGTGAATTTACTTTGTGACACCCGTGGTTTGTGTACATCTCCTTAAATACATTGCACTCAAATAAAAAGTTAACTTCAAAAAATGCACCAAATTGTTGTGTCTTAAAAAGACATTTTGCTTCAGAGAAATTAATGATAGAAAAACATATTGCTGTGTTTTATTTCATCTTACCTGGTTAATGTAATCTGGAATATTTGATATCCAGCGATAAAAGAGGCCAGTCTAGAAAGACTTTGTTTTCCTGAACCACCAACACCCACCAGCAATGCATTTCCACATGATGTTCGAATTATTCGTGAGATCTGTTTTGAAATAAAATAGTATTTCTTTAAAAATAAAATTTAGCTGTTTACATTTGTTTGCACTCTACAGGAGTCCAAACTTTGGCGATATGCTTGTAGACAACATTAGACTTTTTCCTTTAATGAGATATGTCAGAGTTTTTTAAATTAATGTCTCATATTGATTTATTCAACTCAAATTCTTTCCTTGGACATCATGAAAGAGAGAACAAATTGCCTTTCCTATCTCCTATTTCAAAGCTATTTTCTGTGTGTGTGTAATTTTATTACTTTCAGGCTCAATGCATGATGGAGTTGCTCTTCCCAATCCACAGAAAGAAGTTTACAATTGTCTGCTTATTATTCAGTCTAACACACTGACCTATATAGACACCTCACTCCACAATGAATATCACCTCTATTGTATCTCTGCCAATGAAAAAAAAAATTTAAGTACCAAAATTCTACTTACAAGGGGGAGGGGGGCAGAAAGGCATTTGTAGAAAAAGACTGAGAGATGGCCTTTAGTCTTGTGTTGCTTTTCTTTTTTTTTTGTTTTTTTAATTTTTTTTTTCAACATTTTTTTTTTATTTATTTTTGGGACAGAGAGAGACAGAGCATGAATGGGGGAGGGGCAGAGAGAGAGGGAGACACAGAATCGGAAACAGGCTCCAGGCTCCGAGCCATCAGCCCAGAGCCTGACGTGGGGCTCAAACTCACTGACCGCGAGATCGTGACCTGGCTGAAGTCGGACGCTTAACCGACTGCGCCACCCAGGCGCCCCCTTGTGTTGCTTTTCTATGGCTGATTTCCTCAATAAGAATAAGGCTGGAATTGTTCAAATCTTATGTAGGCCAATTGAAGACATTGCTAAAAAGCTGTCTTTTACATTAATATTACTGATTAAGATGAAAGTCTAGATGGATCACTAAATTCATTATCACCACTAAAGACCTTTTTTTTTTTTTTTAATGCAAGTTTTACAGATGGCAGACAGTAACAACACTTTGGTATGTATTAATTTTATCATTATATTTTTTAACATGTTAATCACGTAGGCGGCTGTGCACCATAATAGGGTCCCAGGTCCCCAAGACCTTGCCAGAGAGTGCTCAATAACTACTTGTTGAGTGAATGAATGTGAAACAGCCCTAGGACATCTGGAAATTCACCAACTTTGCAAAAGACAAACATATAATAAATACAGAGTAAGCTGCCTCGTCTTTATCAAAACTCCCTCCTCTGTTCTGACTTCCTGGGGAAACCCCTTTTCAATTTATAAATTATACAAACAAACAGCTCCTTTCTGTAGCCTTTCAGACTTGAATCAAAGCATGTTCCTTTGGGTGTTGCCTCTAATTGGTTTCTGTTTTTACACCACTCCTGTGTACCTGCCTCACCCCTTCCCCATCAGTTTGCCAATAATCTGTAAGCCGATCATAAAACTGATTTTTAAAAGCAGCAACTTTTCCTCCATGGGGAACAGGATTCTCATTATATCAAAATAAAATTTGGGGAAGGACGATTTATTCACAGAGTTCTGCAACTTACTTTCTTTCTAGAAAGAAAACTCAAGGTGTCAAAAGCCCTGAACACAAAACCTGTCAATTTGCCCAACATTTGCTGCCGTGTAAGTGGACTCGGCTAAGAGGTTTGTGATTAAGCCTTTGTTTTCTGAGACAGTGCTCGGACTCAACCTAACGACGCTCTCCTATATACTACCTGATAGTACACATTTCTTCTCTCAAAACATCTATCGTGAAATTTACTAAGCTTTTACATGATCTATTTATGTCAGCAAATACTCAATAGTTAGAACCTTAATAAGATGAGTCATTGCATCTTTAAAAAACACTAGATCAAGAGATGTTCCTCTAATGATTTCATTGAACTGTCTCTGGTAGAACTGGAGTTTTTCAGACAGGAAGTCAAAGGATGGTACCTGTGGGTAGGGAGAGAGGGAAAAACAATACTTAAGAGCCCAAATCCATGAAAGCAGAACTTGTAAAGGCACTCGAAAGTAATTCTAATTTTTTTTAAAAAATCTAATGGATTTCCAAAAATCTGTCATGGATTCTGTTGACTTTTGGTTAATTCTATTTTCAGAAGCCCAAAACCTCGCTGCATTAACTGGTTTCCAATATGGAATCATTCCTTGACCTTTCCCTTCAAAAACCCCAGGACCAACTCCTATCCCTGGGGATTATGATTGGAATATAACAAATATTTCTCTGTTTATATTTGCTTTTTAATATTGTTTATGGATTTTTAAAAATACACAGAAGTTTTACATTGTTGATGTGGTCAAATGGTTTTGAATATTCATGTACTTGTTTCGTAAATTTTTCTCCCCCATTTAACTCTTTGAATTAACTCTTCAGAATTACTTTGTTTATGACCCTGCTTAAAAAATCTTTTTGGAGTCCCGTTTCAAATTTCATGAAACCTATATATTAATTCAGGGAGAATGATGTTCTAATTTAATCAAGTCAACTTTTATCATGTTTAGTCCTAGATGTTTTACATATTTGTTGCTGTTGAATGAAGTACTTTGATGTTATGTTTTCTATCTTGTGATTGTTGGCAAGAATTGGCTAACTTTTTCTATAAAGGGCAGAATTAGGCTTTGTGGCCTATATGGTTTGTCACAACGATTTGTCCCCACCCTCGTGGTGTAAAAGTGGTCCTCGGCAATAATAAGTAAGCAAATCGGCATGGCTGTGTTCCAGTACAACTTCAGGGATGAACACTGAATTCGAATTCCAAATCATTTTCACGTGTCACACAATATCATTCTTCTTTTGATTCTCTTCCCACCCATTTAAACATGTAAAAACCCTTCTGAGCTCACAAATCTAACAAAAAATAGGCAGTGGACTGAATTTAGCCCATCAACTGTAACTTGGCAGCCTCTGGCATAGAGGATAGTTGTTGAGTTTGATATTTATATTAGACTTGGTCATCTTACTCAATTGTTAGTGGTTAAAACAGATTTCAAGTTCTTTTACATTATATTAAGAGATAATCCTATCATCTGCAAACAATATTTTTGTTTTTTCCTGATAGGTAATTTGTTTCATTGTCTAGAACTTTCATAATATTAAATAATCGTGATAATAGTAGGCATCCTTGTCTTATACCTGACTTTAATGGATTGCTGCTAAATTTCACTGAAAGAAATATTTTACTTGGTGTATGATGACATGAATCACAACATATAACTAATGAAGAAGTTACAACAACTCCATGGTGGGACTCTGGGGTAGGGAGAAATATCTAGTTGGGTGAGTGGTCAAAAAACTCTTTTAAAAGGCAAAAATAAATACCAATTCATAAACTTTGGGTACTTCAAACACAGTGTCTTCAGGTTCGTCACCAGTTGGTTCAGGCATCTCCCGGAGAAAATCTACAAAGTATGGTTCGGGAAGGATATAAGATGCCACATCTGGGCTAATATTTTCCTCAATGGCGTGAACAAGATGGATATTAAACCACTGCTCATCTTCAGAAGTTATAAATCTGAAACAAAAATGCAGGAGGAAAAATGCAAAATATAAAGGCGTCTTTCCTAATTGAACATGTCCAACTTCCCTCCACCTCCTCTAAGGCCTTATCCTGCACCTCCATCACAGACAGGAAGACATAACTCCATTCAAGAGAGTTATAACATTGACTATTACTTACAGAAAATACTGGCAAAGAATCTCTCCTTGATCAATCTCAGGCTCCTCTGAACCCTCTTTCCAATTAGAACTTGACTTTTGGGTTTCCATGCCCTTCTCTGCATCACCCAATTTTACCAAGAATTCTGTCAAGTGGCTTTAGTTCCAGAATCCTCCATTCCCCATGCTTTGTAAGACCAGCATTACCATCCATGTTTTATAGAGGAGGAAGCTGAGGTTCAGAACAATGACCCGGCTTATGTCCCAGATTTCACCAAGTAAAACCTACATGGAGTTCAAACGTTTTAGAAAATATACACTACTAAAATTTGCCTCTGAATGTTGCCAAGTCTCTGATGATGTGGTGATTTGAAAAGATACCCTGTGGAAATAATACTGGAGCAAACTGGCAGAGCATTTTTCAAGGGGACCAGCAGGTGGGAAATGACATCAATGCTTCACAAGCCCCAGAGCAAATGAAGACAATACTCTTAATTATTTGAGTAGGTAATGCAGGAATTAGGCTCACAGTGTCAACTTCTTATATAGTACATTTAAATTCAAGTGCTGTAATATACACCTGTCTGCAATTACTCTGTTGCACTCGTGTTTGAAAAGTGATAGGAGAACAGATATCGAATCGCACTCCTCGGATTTTATGGTTAACATTCCTTGCCAAATTCTGGAAAGATCTCGAAGATTGAAAATGTAGTGAAATTTAGAAGGAGTTGGTAGCATCTTCACCTAGAGGTGGACAAAAACATAATGCTCTCAGTTTTGTTTTCAGATAAAACCAAAAGCAGAACTGCTTTTAGAACTACTTCATTTCACAAATTTTATTTTAAATCAAATAGGCTGAATAAATAAACCAAGAGTAAGTTCATATTTTTGTCACAGCACTGATGAGAAAAACACATCATAAATAAACCTGCATAGGATTTCAAAGACCATAAGTCCTTGAATAGGATCGATTCAAGAATAACACTCTAGATGACAATTCCAATGCCTGTTCTATCACCATGAGGTGGCTTTGAACAAGTCACTTTCCCCTGAATTCTCACCAACTATTTGAGTTGTGGGAATAATCATTACTAATCATTGTTAACCATATTAATGTGTATATGGAAGTATGCCATAAAAAAAAAGAACTGAATGTGAGTTGGTTGCCATTGCAGTTAAGAACAAGGAATGTTCACTTCTAAAGTCAATAAGGACTATTTTCACAGGTTCCATTAAGGTCTTTAGTATATTTGGATTCTCCCAATATATTTGAATATCGTAATCTAGATTTCACTGTGGAGATCTAAACTCAATCAACATGACTTCAAATATCTATTTTTCTATAATAAGTTGACAGGCAAGTCCGACATGTAGCTATAATGATGAGGTAGCTTTTCTGGGTTGTGTTTGTGTCTTTGTTTGAACACTAATTCACTTATTATTTCTACCAAGTTCAGAATCCAAACAGGCAAAGCTATAACAGTGATACATTCTCGTACGGAGAGATACCTGTTAAAGGATAAACTTGAGGTGTACTAGGTGTGGGAAGCACTGCTAGCCATGGGTAAAGATTGTAATTGACACCATTAGCATCATTTTTGAACGTGAAAACAACAATACTGGTGATACGAAGTAAACTCTCTGCATGATTAGTTCAGGATAGCATATGCTTTCTCTAGGACCTATTCATGGTATACGCCTTTTCCACATTGAAAAAGTACCCCAGTGAGCTCATAGCATTATTTTTACAGGCTAATTCACAGTGTACGTTAAGACAGCAGGTAGCCAGGGAAGACAGAATGAAGACAAGTGTTATTTTATCAATTATCCTTCAATTTCCCTCTTTGCTCAGTTCCATTTGCAGCTAAAATGTTCATTCTATTCACCAACATGTAAAATTATATTATAAATATGCAGAAATAAAGGCTGTGTGAACATTGCTTATAAAAGACTGCCACTTTGCTGTAAAAGACTACCACTGTGATGACAGCTATTGGCAACTCAAGCAATCATTAAAGAGAATCAAATAAATTCCTTTTTTTCCCCTCTCCTTCTCACACATTAACCTTCTTCATTCCTTTCAATTTTTGTCAACTTCTTTCTTTTCTCACCTGGGCTTCTGCTTTAAAGCTGTGTAGAGTAATGTAAAGGTGAAGTGGTATACAACAACTAAAAATGCTTTGTGAAGATGGGAGGTTTGAGGAAAAGATACAAAAAAGGGGGTGCTGCTTCTATGGGAATGGGGAGGGGAGGAAGATTCATTCATTATTCAATGGCTATTTACCTCCGGCTGCCTGTAAGAAGACACCAGAGTGACTTAGAAAATACTATAGTAAGTAGCAGCTCAATCCGCTGCCATCAGGGAGCTTCCATTCTAGTGGGGGGAGCCTAGCAATAAATAAGAAACAAATATATTGGTAAACAAATAAGCTGACAAATAATAATCACATAAGTCATGGTCAGAAAAAATAAAGTAGGGTCAGGAGACAGATAATGCCTGTGATAGCCCCTCTGAAGGTAAGAATGGTGAGAATGAGTAGTATATGATGGCCCAAAGGACCAAAAAATGTGGGGTGTTCAAGGAACAGTGCAGTGGAGGGCAGTGCAGCTGGAGAGAGAGGCAAGCAGGGGCGGCTCCGGTGGAGTTTCACAGGCCAGAGCAAGGCATCGGGTTTCACTGTAAGTGTACCTGGGAGTCTACTGGTGGTTTTAAGAGGGAGTAAGGATCTCTGATTTACTTCTTTGAAAAGCATTTTAGAACTGTGTAAAGAACAGACTCTAGGAGGGCAAGGAGAACGCAAGTCACTGTATGGTCCAGAGGGCAGGTGCTGGAAGCATCTATCAGGGTAGTTGCTTCGAGAGAGAGCTCAGCTTTGGGATATATTTTGAAAGCACAGTTGCTGAGACTTGCTGATGGATTGCAGGTAGGGGGTTGACGGAGACAAATCAAGCACGGCACCAGTGTTTTAACCTGAGGAGCAGGATAATTGGTGTTGCTATTAACTAAGAGGCAAAGGTCTGAGGGAAGGTCATATTGAAGGACACTTGAGGGTTCTGTTTGGACACATTAACTTCAAGATGGTTATTGGACATCTAAACAGTGATGTCTACTAAGCAGTTAGAAATAAGCATACAGCCAAGCAGAGAGGCCTGGAATGGAAGCTGATTTTGACATTATCAGCACAGAGATGGTGTTTAAGGCCCTGAAGCTGGAGAGACCATCTGGGTAAAGCATGGAGATAGGGAAGAGGTCCTAGCATCGAGATCAGGTGCACTCCAGCATCTAGAGGAAGGGAAGAAGAGGGGGGACTTTTAAAAAGATAGCCTGTCAGACAGGAAGAAAACCAAGAACATGAGGTCTTCAGAAACCAAGTGAAGAAAGTGTCAAGAGGGATAATTTATGTCAAATGCTGCCAAGTAAGAGGAAGAAATCAACCTTTAGATTTGGCAAGATTGAGGTCTTTGGTGACTTTGCCGAGAGCAGTGAACAAAAGCCTGTGCAAAATAGGTTAAGGAGGTAAAGAAAGATGAAGAAATAGAAGCAGTAAACATTTATACAACAAAAAAAGCTTTGATGGAAAGACACCCAGTAGGCCAAAGCTTTTCAGAAAATATATATACATATATAAGCACATGACATTGAACAACAGCCCCACTGGAAAAACAGATGGATCGTACCACAAAAAATTATTTCAGACGCTCAACCCTTGCCATTCATTTTGGAGTTATTTTAAGAGAGACAGAACAGCATGTACAAAGACCGTATGTTGGCAAAGGGCAGCCCCCATGCAAGGAACCGGTCACCATAGGGGGCTGCGTGGATGGAGAATTTCATAAGAAACACCCAATTCCTCTCCTGATAATTCTTTTTTTTTTTAATGTTTATTTCTTTTGGAGAGAGAGAGAGGCAGAGAGAGAAGAAAACAGAAGATCCAAAGCAGGCTCCGTGATGACAGCAGCAAGCCCGATGTGGGGCTCAAACTCATAAACTACAAGATCCTGACCTGAGGATCTCTGACCTGACCTAAGTCAGACGCTCAACCAACTGAGCCACCCAGGCACCCCTACTAATTTTGTATCTAGAAATTCCCTCATCCACCCAGGAATCTGAGAGGCTGGCACCCTCCAGAAGTCTCCAGGACAGAAGCTTCCTCCCAGATGTGTGTAATTGGCCTAATGAATGTTTTTGGCATATACCTCCACCTTGTTTTTACCTCAGACCTACACTTAATTGTTTTCTCACAAGTCTGCTTTAAGCCATCTTGGTGACAGCTATATGTTTCCTGAGCTTTACTTAGGGCACTGGCCCTGTGTCTGAAAATCTAGTCTATTTTGTTAAGTACACTTCCATCCATTTACTAATTCCCACTCCATCTCAAGACTCACACAAGTTAGATTTTAAGTCTCAGATAGCTAAGAACATCTGGAAATCCATGTATTCAGTCAGTCAGGAAATAGGTGAGTGTCTGAGATAAATATCAGAGTAACAAGCAGAAAAGCAGTGTCCTCGTTTTAGCAAAATTCTACTTTATCTTGGATGTCATGTGTGGTTTATAGTAATGTCTCATACATATGGAAAGCATCATCCAGTCAGAATATTTGCTCCCTGGAAGGAAAAGGTGTCACAAATCTATTTGAGCACCTAATTTGTCTTTTCAAAAAAAGAGAGAGAGAGAGAGAGAGAGAGAGAGAGAGAAAGAAAACCCACTACTCCGTGATGTGATGATAAGTTCATGGGCCACAAGGTGAGAACAGGCCAAATAATAGTAGATTTTTTGTTATTACAGACAATGACCCTTCTGTACCTTAGTCCACTGCCACAGCACTCTGCCTGCTGAAACTAAATTTCCAATCATTTCACATATTTCAGGTTTGAACTTTCTGCAAGGATCAAAGTACCCACAGCCAATAAGTCCTGGAAAATAAAACAAGATTGAAGGTACAAGCTTACTAAAAGATAAAAGGTACATGTTTATCCCAGGGAATAAATCGTTACAAGACCAACTAAGCTGGGTGACGTTAAGCATTTCTCTTTCCATGTTTAGTTTTCAGTATTAATCATATCAGAGATATCATTCATCATTAATCAAAACAGTTTAACAAATAAGCAAACACTCACATACGGATGACTAGACTGAGAAACACAACCTTGCCGGATGCAGTAGAAGCCTCTGTTTGTCCGTCGCTGTCCACAACCCCTTCCTTCCTCCAGAGGCAGCCACTACTCTGACCTAACGAGATACCGCGATTTGCTTTTCTTTATAGGGTGGCCCACTTATGGGTTTGACCTTTAACATTTTCTCTAACTTCAACTTTTGAAATTTAATTTGATGGAATCGTATCATATATTCCTTGGTGACTTGCTTCTTTTGCTCAACCCATTTCTGGGCTTCGGCCATGTTGAAGCACGTAGCTGTGTTTGTTCATATTCACTGCTGCATAATGGCATTAAGCTGTGTGCCTAGACCACTATGTATGGATCCGCTTTTACTGTCAATAAATATTTGATTGTTTCAAGGTTTCTGCTATCATGAACATTGTTCTATAAACATTCTTGTAGAACATGTGTGTCATTGATTTGTGGCACAAATCAAGTAACAATGGGTTAAGGGTTTAAATATGGAAGGCAAAACTGTAATGTTGGGAAGAAAACACAGACAATAACTACATGACTGCTGGATAGGAAAGGACTTCTTAAATGAAACTCAGAAAGTGAAAATCATAAAGGAAACAAATGATAAACTGGCATATGCCTGGAAATGGAACTGCTGTGGGTGTCCACACATTCTGCTTTACCAGTAATGAGGTCCAGTTATTACCCACAGGGCCTGTCACAATTTATACACCCACCAGTAGGGGGTGAGTGTCTCAGTCCTGCACATTCTCCCCAATGCCTGATTTTGTCAGAATTTTTCATTTTTGCAAATCAAGTGGGTATAAAATGTTATTTCCTTGGTGATCTACCTATCTATCTATCTATCTATCTAGAGCATGCGTGCATGAGCATGGGACAAGCAGAGAGGGAGGGAGGAAGAGAATCCCAAGCAAGCATCACCTTGTCAACACGGAGCGCAATACACTGCTTGGTCCCACAAATCGTGACATCATGACTTGAGCCAAAATCGAGTCTGATGCTTAACCAACTGAGCCACCAAGGCGCCCCTCCTTGGTGTTTTAAATTTGCATCTTTGCATCTTTGCCCACTTTGGGGCTTGTCTTTTCACTCTTCAATATTGCTTTTTAAATGAACAAAAGTTCTTAATTTTAATCTAGTCAAACTTGTCATCTCCTTTTATGGCTTCTGCTTTTTGAGTCTCATTTTATAAGCTCTTTCCAGGGGCACCTGGGTGACTCAGTGGGTTAAGTGTCTGACTCTTGATTTTAGCTCAGGTCATGAGACCAAGCCCCACTTCAGGCTCTGTGCTGATATCATGGAACCTGCTTGGGATTCTCTCTCTCTTCCACTTTCTCTGACCCTCCCTTGCTTGTGTTTTCTCTCTCTCTCTCCCAAAATAAATAAATAAGCAATAAATAAATAAATATGCAAATAAATAAATGAGTTTCTTTTCCTACTCAGCTGTCATGCAGATATTTTCTTCCAAATATTTTATATCTTTGCTTTCTATATTTAAGTCTTTAATCCACCTGTATTGATTTTATGCTTGGTGTGAGGTAAGGGTTCAATTTCAATTATTTTCACATAACAATTACTAAAAAAAGTCCCAGTACCATTTACTAAAAGTCTTCCCTTTCCCTTCTAATCTACAGCACCTGCAATGCCAATTAATGTCCATATATACATGGGTCCGTTTCTCTTGTATGTCTTCATATATGTAATTTTTAATTAAATAGTTTATATGAGCATAAATTTATCAAAATTCCCATTTCATTAACATATCAAAGTGCTACATTTGACTTGATATATTACATTGTTAACCTATAATACATGTGCTGTCATTCATTAGCCCAAATTTCTCTGATTAATTGTGTCAACAAAACAAAAACACAAATGTTTGCTTACACCAAAGTCAAACTTCAACAAGGCTATTTCTAAATATTCCTGAGTTTTAGAATAGACTATAAACATGAGTCTTCTTAATATTTAGTCCCTCTTCTCTGGTATTTAATTCTCAATTTCAGATTCTTAATCCCTACTTCAGACAGAGCCTTTTTATCTCTTAAATAAGGTTTTGCATGGCTTATGTCCATTATGTAATAGGATAAAAAAATGTAACACCAAGAACAGTCATACCAAAAATTTTGTCTATTGAAGCATTTGAAGGTAATGTGCAATTAAACACAGTAAACTGTCTTTTTAAACGTTGTGGAATATCATTTCGACCACCTCCAGGGTGGATCATTGCTGCTATGAGCTGCACATCAACAATAGTAGTGAAGTCTCCAGGCTTATCTAAGCTATACATTCCTTCCATTTCCATCATTTGTCGCACGATCTCATTAGTTACCTGAAATGTACACAGTGATAACTTTAGTAAGTATATCTATCATATTCTTGCATGGCTCTTACAAAATAGTACACATAAAATAGTCAACTCTTATCAGTGAAATGCTTGTAAATGTTGATAATAACCTGCAAGGCAATTTTATGTAAATGCTACCACTCATGGGGGTGTCTGGGTGGCTCAGTCTGTTAAGTGTCTGACTCTTAGTTTTCGTTCAGGTCATGATCTCACGGCTTCACAGGTTCAAGCCCCACATGGGGCTCTGTGCTGACAGTGCGGAACCTGCTTGGGATTCTCTCTCTCCCCTTCTCTCTCTGGCCCTCTCCTACTCGTGCTATCTCTGTCTCTCTCAAAATAAATAAATAAACTTTAAAAAATACTTAAATGCTACCACTCATGAATGAAACCATAAGCTAAACGTCTGCAACAAGTTCAGTGTACTCTTCACCACCTTGATAAAATGGATCTCCAAAGAAATTTAAATAAGCAAGTTACAAAATATTTGATACAATTACAACAGTAGTCAGAGTTACAAATATCAACATTTAACATTTCAAAATACTTTAAATCAGAATGTGGGATAGTTATTCCTGAGCCTCCAGGAATGTTTGGGGTTTAGATTTTATGTCCTCATCTTCCTTTACTGAAGACTCTAACACTGCTAACACTTCTTCCCTATTGAAAATTTTTCCTCTCTCGGCTTCAGAGGATCAATTATTTCCAGGTTTACCTTGTGACCCTGGATCACTTCCCTAAGTCATTCTTTCTCCACCTATCCCTCTCATGTAAGTGTTCTACAGAGTTCTATCATTCTCACTATTTCAGCCGATGTCATGTCAACCCTATACCCTAAAGAATCTCAACTCTGTAACTAGCTTCAGATTCCCTTCTAATCTCCATGCCTGTATATCCAAATTCCTACTAGGCATCCCTGAGTGGATGACACACAAGCACCTCAAATACGACATTCTTTCATTCAACACGTATTAATGACCACTGTGTGTCTGACTGTTGTAGCATAGACAAAAATTCCTGCCTTCATGGAGCATACATTCTGGTGGTAGGAGAAAAAATATATACACATGTATGCTAGTATGTATATATGTATGTAAATAAAATGGTATGAGTTTTGGGAGGAAAATAAAACAGAGAAAGGAAATAGACAGTGTTTGAGGGTGCAACTGAATATGGAGAACACGGAGGATTCACCTCACATGACATGCAACCGAAGAATATATAACCTCATTGCTTGAAGGAGGTGAGAAAGCAAACCATTTAGGCATCTAGAGGAAGAATATTCCAAGAGGAGGAAACAGTAAACATAGAGGCTCTGAGTGAACATTATATCCAGTGTATACAAGGACCAATAAATGTGTTTGGGGCAGAGTCATGGGGAGGTAAGATCAGTCAATGCAGGGTCTTTAGGTCATGGTAAGGATTTTGGCATTTATATTCTACAAGTCTCATGGGAGGATTTTGACCAGAAGACTGTGTCATGATCTGATCCATGTTTTAATTGGGTGCTGATGTGAGCATAGACTGAGAAGGGCAAAGGCAATGGGGAGACAATGAGGAGGCATTTGTAATGATTAAGAAGAGAGAGAGAGAGAGAGAGAGAGAGAGAGAGAGAGATGGTGGCTTGCACCAGGTGTTGGCAATAGAGGTAATGAGTAGTGGTAAAATCCTGGATATAGTTTGAAGATACAGCCCACATGATTTCCTAACAGATTGAATGTGGAGTTTCCACATTGATATTAAGAGGAGTATTTCAGGAGCAGATCTAGGGAGTAACAGGAATTTGGTTTTGGACATGGTAAGTTTGAGATCCAAGTAGACATCCCTAATTGGTTAAGTGAGTCCGAAATTCAAGAGCTCTTCAGCTTATAGATGATATCTTAATATGCCTCCACTCTCTCACCTTACTGCTGAGAAGTCTCTCTTGGATCCCTACTGAATGGGAGAGGAAAAGGAAAGAAAAAAGAAAAATAAGAGACTTCCCTAGGAGGTTGTGGCCTCAGGATGACACTTGCACAGATTTGCACCCTGGGTATGCATAGCCTAAGTGGACCAGAAACTTTCCAATCTTAGCCTTGCTTTGAGATAATCCTGACTGAATAAGCTCTTAAGGATCTGGCAGAAGAAAACTCAAAACCTGTCTTGATGAGAGCATATCCAGCTTAGGCTGTGAAACACAGTCATGATTAATTTTTCAAGGATAATGATCTAGCAAGCAGTCAAAGATACTTACAGAAAATAAGACTTGTTCAACACACACAGGAACTATTAAAACAACAAAGAGCAGAAATAGGATCACATAGACCTCAGATGCTGAAATTAACAGACACAGACCTTAAAACAACTATGCTCAATATGTTTTAAAATTCATTTGAAAATTTGAAAATATATGCAAGGAATAGTAAACTATAAAAATGATCACATATTTGAAAGAGAAAATAAACAGTAGCTGAAATACAAACTCAGTGGATGAATTTGACAGGAGATTAGACGAAACAGAGAAGAAAATTAGTGAGGAGGAAGACAAAGAGGAGAAATTATCTAGATCACAAGCATTGGAGACAGAAAAGGTTGGGATGTAAGAAAAAAAGGAGAAATATACAAGGCATAGAAGAAAGTCTGATATACAATAGGACTCTGAGAAGAAGGGAAGTAAGGAGGGGCAGAAATAATATTTGAAGAGATAAGGACTGGGTATTTTCTAGAAGTGATGAAAGACACCAAACCACAGATTCATGAGTTCTAGCAAATTCCAAGCAAATAAGTACAAATAAATCTACACCAAGGAACATCATTTTTAAAAGAAAGAAAATTATAGGAAAGTAAAGCAAAGAGAAAGCCTTAAAAGCAGCAAGTGAAAAAAAAGGCAGATTAAGCTCAGACGTGCCATGATTAAGTGGTAGCTGAATTCTCAACAGCAACAAGGAAAACAGAAAACAGGAAGAATATATTCAACATGATGGAAAAAAAACCCAGAACTGCGAGTTTAGAGTTTCACACCCAGAAACACTGTCTTTCAAATAAAAAAGATGAAATGACATGTGCAGACAAAGAATTAGTCATGAAAAGACCTTCTCTAAAGTAGGTTCTAAAAGCAGAAGGAACATACCACATGCAAGGTCTAAGAAGGAAGAATGAAGAAAGAGCAAAGAAAGTGGCAAACAAGCCAGCAATGCAGATGAAAAGTGAATATATAAAAAAGTAAAAATAATGTTTTGTGGGAGTTAAAAAAAAAAAGGCGGGGGGAGGCACCTGGGTAGCTCAGTTGGTTAAGTGTCCAACTTCAGCTCAGGTCATGATCTCACGGTTCATGAGTTTGAGCCCCACGTCGGGCTCTGTGCTGGCAGCTCAGAGCCTGGAGCCTGCTTCAGATTCTGTGTCTCCCTCTCTCTCTGCCCCTCCCCTACTCATGCTCTGTCTCTCCCTGTCTCTCTCAAAAATGAATAAACGTAAAATAAATTAAAAAGAGAGAGAGAGAGACTTAAAATACAAATCGACAATAAAATGATAAGTTAGGAGAGAGATAAAGGAAATTAAGGCATTCAAAGGTCATTGGATATACAAGATAGGAATAAAGGGTTTATCTTTATCTTTCATTACCCGTGTATGCAGGGTATACTGTCTAGGTAAGCATTAGAACACAGAAATTGAGTGCAGTGTATAGGTAGTAAACAAACAAAAGGAAAAAGTCAATCTTCTCAGGAAATAGGAAGAAAGCTACAACACATGTGTGCTCGGCAAACGGTAAGGGAATGGAGGTGTGAGAGGTCCGAGAAAATGAAGAAAGTATGAAACAGTCATCTCACAGAGAAGGAGCCTGAATGGAAGCTGAGGTCCATGATGATGATTTAAGTTTATTTATCTATTTTTGAGAGACAGAAAGAGAGAGCAGGGGAGGGGCAAGGAGAGAGGAAGAGAGAGAGAGAGAGAGAATCCCAAGCAGGCTGTGCACTGTTAGCACAGAGCCCGACGCCTGGCTCAATCCCACAAACCAGGAGATCATGACCTGAGCTGAAATCAAGAGTTTTAGTCAGTCAGTTTAACTGACTGAGCCACCCGGGCAGCCCCATGGTCATGATTTTAAAATGAAACCAGAATTGTGTGGTTTTCTCCAGCCAAGCTTAGCTGCATAGGTGCAGGTGGGTGGAGAGCAGGCCGAGTTTCAACAAGGCTTTAATGGGGTTATGGCTTTCACAGGTGAGTAGAGGGTGTATGTGACAGCGATTATAGTGATGGGTCCTGGAATTCCAGCTAGGAAAGAAAGGAAGTGAGGAAATGAGAGGAAATGAGGGATAGTTTAATGATGGCACGAACTATGGATCGTGGTAGCTCTCTCTCGAATCTGGGAAGTGGAGGGAATAAGCTAGAAAGGGTGGATATGGTAATCAGAGAATAAAACGCTTGAAACTGAGATAATGAAGGGGTCACAGTTCTCGATAATAACAAGGTGTAGGTATGACTGCGTGGATGACTAATTCACCCAGGGTGGAAGACACAATCATCACAGGAGGAACTAAGAGGTCAAGATCGCGTATGTCAGTATTGGCATCACCAAGAATTACAACAAGCAGGCTGCATAATTTGCAAAGCCCAGGGCAAATGAAAATGCAAGGCTCCTTGTTCAAAAGTAATTATTAAGAAATTCACACTGGTGCCTACAGAGCATTAAACCAATGCAGGTCCGTTTGAAGTATGAGTCACTGTGTCAGCCCAGTTTCCACACACATGATGCTGGCCCCAGCAAGAGGGAGAGTAACAGTGATCCAGGAATGGAAATCTTCAGGGTATTGTCTGAGGGTCTGAGGTGACAGCAACAAGGGAAGCATGAGGTGGGATTGATCCCTCCACAGGGCAGGGGACAACAAGAGGCAAGGAGGACATCTCCCCCACCTCTAGGCCCAGGGGCTCAACTTAACTGAGGAAAGCAGCCTCCCAGATTTCCATTAGAGCAAGCAGGCAAAAGAAAAATTCAGAGAAGCTCATTTACAAGGAATTCTGTGGATGAACTATGGCTTCCAGGGGCACATAGAAAGGTTTCAGGGGGGCACCTGGGTGGCTCAGTCAGTTAAGCATCTGGCTCCAGCTCAGGTCATGATCTCATGGTTTGTGGGATTGAGCCCCGCATCGGGCTCTCTGCTGTCGGTGGAGAGCCGGCTTTGGATCTTCTGTCCCCCTTTCTCTCTGCCCCTCCCCCACTCACTTGCGCACTCTCCCTCTGTCTCTCTCAAAAACAAACATTTAAAAAAAATTTTTTTAAGTGAAAGGTTTCAGAGTGGGAAAAGTAGGAAGTAAGGTCAGAGAAGTGCTGTGCAAAGCTGTTTGAGGAATAGTCTCAGGTGAGCACAGGACCTGGGAGTCTGGACCTCCTAGAGGTATCTGAGGTGAATCCACATAAAAGGCCAGATGGAATGGGTGCTGGCAGCCTCCAGGTAGGTGTAATTGATGAAGCAGTGGGCAGTGGTGGGAGGGAGGTGTTGGCAATCCCTCAAGGAACATGCAGAACCCTGACAGCATCAGTGAGGTTCTCTGATGGGGAATGTCTCTGGGGTTGACAGATGATCACAAGGGGGACACACGCATGGCAGAGTTAAAAGGAAAAAAAAAGGTATTTTCTACATCAGGTATTCCTTGGAGGGAGTATGTAGAATAAGAGGTAACAGAACAAAACGAAAACCCTGGGGAAAGGAAGAGAGGAGCCAGAAAGGTCACTGAAATCACGAAGCCAGAGAGACAGGTAGGCGTATTGCTGAAAAGCCCACAGGGACCTCAAGAAGGGAGAATGCCAGCTATACCAGAGAAGTCAAACAAAACGGAACTGCTACTAGGGAGGCTTAATAAGATGAAGGCTATTGACATTTTTTATATATAACTAAAAATACTGATTAACTATCATCTATAGGAGGTATTTTAGTCATACCTGATCTCCCCATTCATTAATCACCGGCATATTAATATCATCAATAAATACAGTCATTTTTCTGCCTCCTGGTGGCCCATATGTGCTTCCCATTCGTTTATCCACATAGCTTTCAATGGTTCTCTGGAAAGAGGAAATGGTTCGAGTGTTAGATTTCAACCCAGATTCCTAAAAATGCTGAGCATGTCTCTCAGAGTGAATTGAGTTACTTAATATACATAAATACCATTATTAAAATAGACATTGTAGGGGCGCCTGGATGGCTTAGTTGGTTGAGCATCGTCGGACTGCTGGTTTCGGCTCAGGTCATTATCTCATGGTTTGTGAGATGGAGCCCCGCGTCGAGTTCTACGCTGACAGAGCGGAGCCTGCTTGGGATTCTCTGTCCACCTCTCTCTCCGCCCCTCCCCCACTCACACGCACATGCATTCTCTCTCTCTCTCTCTCAAATAAATAAATGAACTCAAAAATTGTTTTTTTAAATAAACAGTGTAAAATTGCAAAAAATAAGTTATTGGAATGTTAATCATTAATTTTATGCACAAAGTTCAGCTTCAGCCTCAATATTAGGTCAAAATATGCTATTTGGCTTTGGTTTCCATCTTAGCCTAGGGAAAACCAATAGCTGAATGCCAGGTGCAGCCCCATTTCCTACACACACACACACACACACACACACACACACACACACCAGCTTTTATATGCATACACATTTTACTGTAAACACCACTCAAAACATTTAAGATGTTGATTACCTCAGCAAGTGATGGGTTTTACCTGAAACATGACTGGTTCTGTGGCAGATGAAAAGTTGAGACTTTTGGATAACTGTACTTCAGGATCGTATCTTTTCAAATAGGCTTTAATCATTACAGTTTTCGCAGTCCCCTGCTCTCCGGTGAGCAAAACAGCCTGCAGTAATAGGATAGTCATGGTGAAAGGGGTTGTGTTTGGTTTTAAATGCCTTATGGCTCTAGCAGCCATTTTTCATTCTAAAAATTCATATGACTAATTTTTAATTACTTTTTAGAATTAGACCCACGTCAAAATAAATCCTAGTTCAATTAAAAATTTAAATGTGAAATGTGTACTACAACTGTGCAGGAAGAAAGAATGGGCAAATATTCACGTGACCACGAGAGAATGAGGGACTTTGTGAGCATATGACAGCTTTCCTTAGCAAGCCGGAAGTCAGAAGTTCAGGGGATACTGAATTGGAGTGTATCCTGGGGTTCATTCGCCAAAAGTGTTTCCCTTAAATGGCACCACTTCCGGCCCCTTGTGCTGGAATTTAATTTTTCTATCTGTACCGTGTGAAAAGGGATGTGTTTCATACAGGTTTGTGATCAGCTAAGAAACTATCAAACTTACTTTATATTGTTTTGCAATGGTGTCTATCAAAAAATTTGTTCTAATATTGTCAACATTTGGAACCAAAATTGATGAATATTCTGGAATACTGTCGGTTGGATAATAATATGGCTGTAGTTTCTTATTCCAGTGCTCCCAATCACCTATACAGTAAGTAAAAATTCATCTTAATAAAACTGCACTCTTTGAAAAGTATCTCAAAATATAAAAATGCAAATGCCATAAACACCCAACAGAATCACATGGCCATTTAAACCATTTTCCAAAAATATGTGAACATATCTGCTTATCTAATATATACGGCATTTGATCATTTAAATTCGTTTTGCCCCTTCACAAAGTCAGTTTTTAAATTTCTGAATCATTCATCTAGAGAGATCTGGCCTGAAAGGGAATTAGAACTGGCTACTGGTAAAACCAATGACATGTTTAATATCTAGTAGGGAAGCCCCATCAACTGAAAGGATAGGGAAGACCAAAAAGGGGTTAGTGGACATAGAATGTTTGCCATGAGAAATGGGGAAAACAAATCTAGCCCTGAAACTAGTTAATAAAGTGCTCAGCCTATTGACTTAACAGTAACTACTAATTTATTAACTGATTTTAGATAGCCCATAATTTGCTGATGGATATTATTGGTATAAGAATTATTTTTACCACATTTCTTCAATTATAAAAAAAAAATTGTATTTACATTTAGCATATCTGGAATGTGCCTTACAATCTACAAAGACTTATAATCACCATTGGCTAGGCAAACTTGGTCAGAGATGTTCACGCTGTTGCCATAAATTACTTTTATCGTTGGTATCGTATTGTTCATTTTAACTGGCTTTTCAGGAATATTACACTATGATTCAGGATTGTACCAAAAGAGTTACTGTGTACACAGAATGCATGAAAACAGAGCAGAGGCTCACACATTTGAGAGTAGCAAAGAAAATATTCATCACTGGAGGAATAACCTCAATCTCAAATTTCCTTGCAAAATAACAAGTCATTTGGTAAGCGTAGGTGTTAACTTTTAAGAAACTGATAAACTTTTTCCAAAGTGGCTATCCCACAGAGTAGTATATGAGAGTCCCAGTTATTACGCATTCTTGCTGATATTTGGTATTATCAATCTTTTCATATGGCAATCATTGTAGTGGCTGTGTAATCATAGCCCATTCTAGTTTCAGTTTACATTTCCTCGATAACCAATGATGTTGAATATCGTTTCATGTGTTTTTTCACCATTTTAAAATCTTCTTTGGTCAAGCATCTATTTAATTATAGTGCCCATTTAAAAAATTTTGGCTTGGCTGTCTAACCACTATTATGGAATGGCAAGAGTCCTTTATGTTTTCTGGATTGAATTGTTTTATCAGATATATTTTTTATTTTTTTAATTTTAATTCCAGTATAGTTAACATAGAGTGTTAATGTTTGTTTCCAGTGTACAATATAGTGAATCCACAGTTCCATACATCACCCAGTGCTCATCATGACAAGTGCCCTCCTTAATCCCCATCACCTTTTTCAACCATCCCCCCAGCTGTCTCCCCCCGCCCCCATAACCATCAGTTTATTCTCTACAGTTAAGAGTCTGTTTCTTGGTCTGTCTTTCTTTTTCCCCTCTGCTCATTTGTTTTGTTTCTTAAATTCCATGCCTGAGTGAAATCCTATGGTCTTTGTCTTTCTCTAACTTATTTTGCTTGGCATTATACTCTCTATTTCCATCCATGTCATAGCAAATGGCAAAATTTCATTCTTTCTATGGCTGAATAATATTTCATTGTATATCTATATACTATTTCTTCTTTATCTATTCATCTGTCAATGAACACATGGGCTGCTTCCATAATTTATTATAAATAATGCTGTAATAAACATAGGGATGCATGTATCCCTTTGAATTAGTGTTTTTACATTTTTAGGGTAAATACCCAGTAGTGCAATTGCTGGATCATAGGATAGTTCTATTTAAAAATTTTTGAGGAACCTCCATACTGTTTGTTTTCCACAGTGGCTACACCAGTTTGCACTCCTATCAACAGTGCAAGAGGTTTCCCTTTTCTCCACATCCTCGCCAACACCTGTTGTTTCTTGGGCTGTTGATTTTAGTTGTTCTGACAGGTGTGAGGTGCTATCTAATTGTAGTATTGATTTATATTTCCCTGATAATCAGTGATGTTGAACATTTTTTCATGTATCTGTTAGCAACCTATATGTCTTCTTTGGAGAAATGTCTGTTCATGACTTCTGCCCATTTTTGAATTGGATTATTTGTTTTTGTGTGTGTTAACTTGTATCAGTTCCTTATATATTTTGGGTACCGACCCTTTTTCAGATATGTCATTTGCTACCTTGTTAATATGTTATTATTCTGGAGAATATTCCATGTGCACTCAAAAAGAATGTGTATTCTGTTGTTTTAGGATGGAATGTTCTGAATATATCTATTAAATCCATCTGGTCCAGTGTGTCATTCAGAGCCACTGTTCTCTTGTTGATTTTCTGTTTGGATGATCTGTCCATCAAAGTTTGTGGGGTATTAAAGTCCCCTACTATTATTGTATTATTATCGATTAGTTCCTTCATGTTTGTTATTAACGGTTTTAAGGATTTGGGTGCTCATATATTGGGTGAATAAATATTTACAATTGTTAGATCTTCTTGATGGATAGACCCCTTCATTATGATATAATGCCCCTCCTTCATCTCTTGTTACAGTCTTTGGTTTAAAATCTAGTTTGTCTGATATGAGTATGGCTATTCTGGCTTTCTTTTGATGTCTATTAACATGATAGATGGTGCTCCATCCCCTCACTTTCAATCTGCAGATATCTTTAAGGTCTAAAATGAGTCTCTTATAGGCAGCATATAGATGGGCCTTGGGGTTTTTTTGTTTTTGTTTTTGTTTTTGTTTTTATCCACTCTATCTCCCTATGTCTTTTGATTGGAGCATTTAGTCCATTTACATTCAAAGTAATTATTGATATGTATTTATCACCATTTTGTTACTCGTTTTATGGTTGTTTTTGTAGTTTTCTCTGATTCTTTCTTCTCTTTCATAATTTGTTGGCTTTATTTAGTGATATATTTGTACTCCTTTCTCTTTATTTTTTGCATATCTATCACTGGTTTTTGATTTGTGGTTACCATTAGGCTCGTATATAACATCTTCTCCACATAGCAATCCATATTAACTCGATGGTTGCTTAAGTTTTGGATACTCTTTTAAATATTAAAATTCCAATTTTTTTTAACGTTTATTTATTTTTGAGACAGAGAGAGACAGAGCATGAACAGGGAAGGGGCAGAGAGAGAGGGAGACACAGAACCCGAAACAGGCTCCAGGCTCCGAGCTGTCAGCACAGAGCCCGACGCGGGGCTCGAACTCACGGACTGCGAGATCGTGACCTGAGCCGAAGTTGGCCGCTCAACCGACTGAGCCACCCAGGCGCCCCAAAAATTCCAATTTTTAATTGTTTGTTGTGAGCATATAGAAATACAACTTATTGTTGTATATTGTCCTTTTATCCTATGACCTTGCTAAACTAATTCACTGGTTTTAAAAACTTTTTTGGGGGCGCCTGGGTGGCGCAGTCGGTTAAGCGTCCGACTTCAGCCAGGTCACGATCTCGCGGTCCGTGAGTTCGAGCCCCGCGTCGGGCTCTGGGCTGATGGCTCGGAGCCTGGAGCCTGTTTCCGATTCTGTGTCTCCCTCTCTCTCTGCCCCTCCCCCGTTCATGCTCTGTCTCTCTCTGTCCCAAAAATAAATAAAAAACGTTAAAAAAAATAAAAAAAAATAAAAAAATAAAAAAATAAAAAAAAACTTTTTTGAGGATTCTATACAAATGGTCATATTGTCTACAAATAGAGGTATATTTGTTCTTTTCTAATCTGTAGATACTTTATTTGTATGTTTTTGTTTGTTTATTTATTGACTTACTGCACTGATTAGACCTTCTAGTACAATGTTGAATAGCAGTGATGAGAAAGAACATCCGTGTCCTATTTCTAATCTTGGGAAGGAAATATTCAATATTTCACCAATAAGTAAGTATAAATGTTATCTTTTCTGTAGATGCTCTTTGTCAAAATTATAAAGCTCCTATTCCTAGTTTACTGAGAGTTTCACCATGAAACGGTGTTAAATTTTGTCAAATGCTTTTTCTGCATCTATTTAGAGGACCGATGATGTGTTTGGCTTTTAGTCTGTTAACATGGCAAAATAAATTTATTGCTTTTTCAATGTTACCCCAATCTTCAATTCATAGAATAAATGCTCACTTGGACTTTACCTGTTAAAATTTTATTAAGAAATGTGTGTCAGGGCACCTGGCTGGCTCAGCTGGTAGGACATACAACTCTTAACCTCAGGGTCATGAGTTCAATCCCCACATTGGGTGTGGAAGCTATTTAAAATTTAAAAAGGGAAAGGAAAGAAATATGGGTCATTGTTCCTAAGACATACTATCTACAGTCTACTTTTATTATAATGCCTTTCTCTGGTTTTGATATCAAGATAACATCATCTTTATAAAACGGTCTGGGATGTATTTCTTCCTTATGTTTAATGTCTTAGGAGCAGTTTTTGTACAATTGGTATTATTTCTTCCTTAAGTACTTGGTAGAATTCACCAATAAAGCCATCTGGGCCTGGAGTTTTCTTTGTAGAAAGGTTTTTAACTATACATTTTTGGTGAGTCTGGGGATATGTAGGATGCCTATTTCTTCTTGATGAGGTTTAGTAGTTTGTACCCTTCAAGGAATTTGTCTTTTTTATCTAAACACGTGTGTTTCATCATCAAACATACCTTCAAAACATTGTTTCTATTATTCCCTTATTTTTTAATGTCTATACAGCCTGTAGGGATGTTCCCTCTTTGATTCTGAACAGCAGTAATTTATGTCTTCTCTATTTCCTCTGATATCTCTGGTAAGAGATGTATCAATTTTATTGATCTCTTAAAAAAACCATCTTTTGGGACAGCTGGGTGGCTCAGTCGGCTGAACATCCAACTTTGGCTCAGGTCATGATCTCACATTTGTGGGTTCGAGCCCTGCATCGTGCTGTGTGCTGACAGCTCAGAGCCTGGAGCCTGCTTTGGATTCTGTGTCTCCCACTCTCTCTCCCTCTCTCTCTGCCCCTCCCCTGCTGGGACTCGTGTTTCTCTCTGTATCTCAAAATATAAAATAAAACGTTAAAAAAAATTTAAAAACCCCCATCTTTTGATTGTTTCTGGATTGTAACAGAATTCATAAGTAGATTTAAGGATGCATTTCATTGTTAGTTTGCATTTGGAGTTAGAGCTCCCTTTTATGAACCCAAATCTTTAATAGCATCTAATCACACATAGAATTAATTTAATCATTCTGATTAAAAATGCCCAGCTGAAAAAAAGTTCACTTCATCTCAGTCTCTTTATAAAGGCCTTTAAAACACCAACTTTAGGGGCGCCTGGGTGGCTCAGTCGGTTAAGTGTCCGACTTCGGCTCAGGTCATGATCTCGCGGTCTGTGAGTTCAAGCCCCGCGTTAGGCTCTGTGCTGATGGCTCAGAGCCTGGAGCCTGTTTCAGATTCTGTGTCTCCCTCTCTCTCTGACCCTCCTCCGTTCGTGCTCTGTCTCTCTCTGTCTCAAAAATAAATAAATGTTAAAAAAATTTAAAAAAAAATAAAATAAATAAAACACCAACTTTCACTTAATCCCTATTTTCAGTATGATTCTTCCACTCTCAAATGTGTCCAGTATCCTCCAACTCTAGGCAATTCTGTGTTTCACACTCTCTAAACACCAATTCTTCCGTGTTTGGCCAGTGTGAGGTGAGTGCGATTATCTACCAGTGTGATTTTGGAAAGAGGACCCGGAGGTTCTGTTTCTTAAACAGACTTACAAGCAGCACTCTGGTTTTTACCTCTGCCCTCACCCCAGTTTCCGTTTCCCGAGCCATGGGAAGGTTCTGCGGCATACATTACATTGCCTCTCAACTCTTCCCCCTGCCAGTTTAGGACTTACCTTGCCCCGTGTACCAAATCAAGTGCCACTTACCTTTCTGCTTTCTTGCTTTCAAAATGCTTTTGTTGCCATCCAGGGTCCTGTTCTGAGTTTATGCATCAAAACAGAAACAACAAATGCAGGGCTCCTGGGTGGCTCAGTCAGTTAAGCGTCTGACTTCACCTCAGGTCACCATCTCATGGTCTGTGGGTCTGAGCCCCCTGTCGGGCTCTGTGCTGACAGCTCAGAGTCTGGAGCCTGCTTTGGATCCAGTGTCTCCCTCTGTCTCTGCCCCCCACCCTGCTTGTGCTCTCTCTTTCTCTCTCTCGGAAATAATAAATGTATAAACTTTTAAAAAATGCTTTTGCTGCTTTGGGGTTTTGGGAAGAATCAGAGGTCAATACAGTTTTTAGGAAGCATGTTTTATCTTCTCTAGAGTTTAGAAGAGTTGGGAGCTACGCTCCGGATGAAGGGCGCCAAACTCAAGGGCATTTCTCTTAGAGACAGGGAAGCTGGGCCCTGCCACACACAGGAGGCTGGGGGCTGAGGTGACAGCACTAGACTGTGCCCAGTCTGCTGCATGTAAGAAGGACCCCATATGCTTGGTTCATTCTCTCATTATTCCGACATTTCCAACAGGGAAGTTGTGGGATTGATCTGTTACTTCATCATGCGGGTCATCTATGTTCTCTACACTGCTGCCTTTCTCTTCAAGCACCAGGATGTACATGATGCGAGAGGTATTGCCAACTTATTTATACAAGATTTCACTTAGGCCACTCCAAAAAGAGGAGAAGCCAAGAGTCTCTTACCAGTTTCCAGCATGGTCGATATGCAAAGTTCCACTATTTGCATCTATGCTTTTTAAAAATGGTATTAGCAATCAAGTTATTTATAATCGGCTTAATATTCCCCTATAGAAGAGTTTATGAAAGTTTATATTTTTCTCATTGAAAAGGAGATCATCTCATTTCAAGTGTAAGTCACTGTACTTACCGTAATCAGTAACATAAAACTCATACATGGTCTGATTTGTGCCTTTAGGTATTTCTGGCAAGTCTAACTTGCTTCCATGACTTCGTAAAAAGGCCTCAAGCTTTTCTCTGCTTTCCAATTCCAAAAGGGCTCCTAAACTCCACATTAGGCCAAACACAAATAATTTATGAAGATGTTCGACACATGAAATACCACCTTCTTCTTTGGAGGGAATTAAACCTTCCAGTAGAGTGAGAGACTGAAAATATTTGAAATATAATAAAATAAATTTTGGTGTTCAAATTTTTGAAATAAAAAAAATTAACGTTTTGGAGTAACTAAACTTTAGATCTAGAAACTACCTTAGAAAACATCTAGTCTAAAAGGAAAAGAAAGAAGACGACGAAGAAGAAGAAGAAGAAGAAGAAGAAGAAGAAGAAGAAGAAAGTAAACATCTATTTTAGGCCCTTTACTTTTCAGATGAGGAAACTGAAGCTCAGTGAGGTTAGTCGCATGAGCTGGGGACAGAAACTACACCCTCTGATTTCCATTGTGGCATCTTTTCTGCTAGTCCACGCAGACTTTTTTTTTTTTTCTTTTAATTTTTTTTTTTTTTATGTTTACTTATTTTTGAGACAGAGAGAGACAGAGCATGAGTGGAGGAGGGGCAGAGAGAGAGTGAGACACAGAATCAGAAGCCAGCTCCAGGCTCTGAGCTGTCAGCACAGAGCCCGATGTGGGGCTCAAACTCACAAACCGTGAGATCATGACCTGAGCCAAAGTCGGTCGTTCAACTGACTGAGACACCCAGGAGCCCCCCACACAGACTTTTTAAACCAGGATGACCTTTCTCTAAATGCTGTCTACTGTTGGACAGTGATCAAGCAATATCTGGAGATAGGGTTTTTTTCTTCCCTTCTTTCCTCCTTCTTTCAAATTTATTATCATTTAAAAATATTTATTTCAGGGGCACCTGGGTGGGTCAGTCGGTTAAGCATCCAACTTCAGCTCAGGTTATGATCTCACGGTTTGTGGGTTTGAGCCCTGTGTTGGGCCCTGTGCTGACAGCTCAGAGCCTGGAGCCTGCTTTGGATTCTCTGTCTCTCTCTCTCTCTCTCTCTCTCTGCCCCTCCCTCACTCACACTCTCTCTGTCTCTCAAAAATGAATAAACGGTTTTTAGCCATTCATGCAGTCATACTTATACTTTGTTGTTATTGAGAACTGTGACCCCTTCATTATCTCAGTTTCAAGCGTTTTATTCTCTGATTACCATATCCACCCTTTCTAGCTTATTCCCTCCACTTCCCAGATTCGAGAGAGAGCTACCACGATCCATAGTTCCTGCCATCATTAAACTATCCCTCATTTCCTCTCATTTCCTCACTTCCTTCCTTTCCTAGCTGGAATTCCAGGACCCATCACTATAATCACTGTCGCATACACCCTCTACTCACCTGTGAAAGCCATAACCCCATTAAAGCCTTATTGAAACTCGGCCTGCTCTCCACCCACCTGCACCTATGCAGCTAAGCTTGGCTGGAGAAAACCACACAATTCTGGCTTCATTTTAAAATCATGACCATGGGGCTGCCCGGGTGGCTCAGTCAGTTAAACTGACTGACTAAAACTCTTGATTTCAGCTCAGGTCATGATCTCCTGGTTTGTGGGATTGAGCCAGGCGTCGGGCTCTGTGCTAACAGTGCACAGCCTGCTTGGGATTCTCTCTCTCTCTCTCTTCCTCTCTCCTTGCCCCTCCCCTGCTCTCTCTTTCTGTCTCTCAAAAATAGATAAATAAACTTAAATCATCATCATGGACCTCAGCTCCCATTCAGGCTCCTTCTCTGTGACATGACTGTTTCATACTTTCTTCATTTTCTCGGACCTCTCACACCTCCATTTCCTTACCGTTTGCCGAGCACACATGTGTCGTAGCTTTCTTCCTATTTCCTGAGAAGATTGACTTTTTCCTTTTGTTTGCCTACTACCCATACACTGCACTCAATTTCTGTGTTCTAATGCTTACCTAGACAGTATACCCTGCATACACGGGTAATGAAAGATAAAGATAAACCCTTTATTCCTATCTTGTATATCCAATGACCTTTGAATGCCTTAATTTCCTTTATCTCTCTCCTAACTTATCATTTTATTGTCGATTTGTATTTTAAGTCTCTCTCTCTCTCTCTTTTTAATTTATTTTACGTTTATTCATTTTTGAGAGAGACAGGGAGAGACAGAGCATGAGTAGGGGAGGGGCAGAGAGAGAGGGAGACACAGAATCTGAAGCAGGCTCCAAATTTCCTACATCAGAGACTGCATTTCTCTTTAACTTTTTGCAGGGCTCAGCAGACTGTGGCCCCAGGGGCCAGCCACCTGCTTGGCAAATAAAGTTTTACTGAAACACAGTCACACTCATTCATGTAGGCATTGTGTCTGGCTGCCTTTGCAATACAACAGCAGGTGTCAGTGTTGAGACAGACAGTTGTGCAAATATTTGCTTAAATATTTGCTACCTGCTCATTTAAAGAAAAGTGCACCACCCCCCCATCCAGCATCAGAAAGAAATGTATCTACAGCAAGACATCCTCAGTCTTTCAAAACAAAATTAATTCAAGATAAGATGTTCACTTCTGTTATGCATTTTAAAGTAATTACTAAATAATTAATTGATTTGGGTCTCATGCATTACTTCTAACCTACCCATCCTCACTGACCGGTATCCATTATTAAACTAAGAGAAAATCAAAGCACCAGATTGGATACTGAAAGGTCACCTATAGCCTAGAAGCAGGAGAGCCCTTCAAAATCTATGATTCGTTCTGTTTTCTCCGAAGACTGTTAAGAAAAGCTGAGGGGGCGGAGGGAGGCAGAAAAGACATACACACAAAGCTAGAGACTACTAGGAAAATTGCTTAAAGGTTTTCCCAGTCTGGTATTCTGTAAATATGCAATGCTGAGATGAGACTGCCATTCGAATCTTCTTGCTTGTTACCAGCTCCCTTTTTGCACTTTTCGGTAGAACAGTCTGCTTTACTTATTTAGTTAGTCTACCGTCATGATTGGATGGACTTTCCGGGAAGGTTACTAAGCTTGATGGTGGGGAAGACAGTTCATTCCTCTTCCCCTGACAACACCCACCCTTGGGAAGAGAAAACAATAAAACAGATGGCAGTAACAACATTAATGAAATCTTTAATAGGAATCCAACTTCTCCAAGCCTTCACAGCCATATCATAAAAATATTTCTATGGACTGCAGGAATTTTCTATTTCAGATGCCTCTAAACTGCAAGTGGGCGGGGGGGGGGGGGGGGGGGGGGGGGAAACGACTCCAGTCTACATAGAGAATGTCCACAGTCTTACCTGCATGATATAGTTGCACTCCAGGAGCTGCATTTTTGGATTGAGGTTCAGTTTCATGAATGTATATATATCTTCAAATATTTTATCATACAGAGTCTGGAATACAGAAGCTTCCTGCGCGGTGCGCTTCTTCAACCACGCCTGCAGCAAAGAGACAGAACCTCAGTTTCCCAAGGATGTGAACCCCAGGTAGCCGCTGAGCACACACTGGCGTGGGTCTCCTGTCCCCACCTGCAATATCGGCCTCCAGCTGAGTGCAGAGCTGCTGATATAGACCATGCCCATCCTGGAAACTGTGGCAGGGGAAGCATTCTCAATATTGTGGACTTCAAACAAAAGCTTGCAACTCGGAGCCATGGGGATGCGATCTCCATTAGCTAACGTGAGAGTTTTATTGTCATCCAACACAGAATTTAGGTTCTCGATCCAAATGGCATCCACGGGGCCATCTAAAATGAGGAAAATGTTTTCACCTGCAAATAATTAAAAGGGAAAATCATTTTTCACCTGTAAAAAAATTAAACGTTGTATTATTAATAAACTGACGGGGGGGGAGGGGGAAGCTTCACAAAGGAGAGTTGAGGTGTACCTTTTTTAGCTTTTAATGTTTTTCTCCACAGAGTAGAAAAAATCCCATCTGTCCAGTCATTAGTAGCGGTGTCCAGTCTGCCAAACATCTGAGGCGCGGTAATCGCTTTGGGATTCATTCGCATCTCTCTGTGAGGTCTTCCGCACTCAGTCAATGCCTTCATCAGGATTGTTATGACAGTCGTCTTCCCAGAACCACTGGGCCCCAGAGTCATCAAACCATGACGGACCAGAGACGTCTCATATAACTGCACAATGAAGCAAGCAATTGAAAAATGGAACTAATGAGTCTCTTGCTGACACTCATAGCAGCGTGCTGAAATTTAAAAAGCTTTCAATAAGCTATTAACAGTAACCTGTTCACTATTTAAAGGATGAGAAAAAAAGTGGTTTGTATTTTTTTTTTTTACTAGACGTGGCTAGCCAGTTAGCACCACATTATAAAATAACGTTAAGTGAGAAAATTATGACAATGTGGTACTTGCATTACGTTTTGGAAATAATGAACTCAGGATCTAGTTTTTGCTTCTCAAACTACTATTCCTTGTGATTTTGGCTTTCTGATGCAGAAGTTTTTCCACGCACACGCTTTCTCTGTATTCAATGTGATGATGTCGCCCCCTGGTGGTGGAAAGCAGCAACACAAACCATCACAGGGAAGACCAGCTTGAGATGAGTGATTTATTCAAGAAGTGCTCCCAGGAGAAACTGGTAAGGGAGTGGGAGACGCGAGACAGGAAAGGGAAGTCAGGGAACGTGTTATCGAGGACAAAATCCTGTACAGGGAAGCCTGAACACTGTTCCTGGGGGGTACTCTGGAATGTAAGTTACACCTGCATTTATTCCACCTGGAAGCAGGGGAACTTGAATTTCCTACTCCATCACCCATCAGTCCTTAACTAACTGCTATTTGTGCCTGCTAACAAAGTGGCTCCAATCCTCTGGAAAAGAATAGTGAATATGGGCTATTAGAATAGCCCAGGAAGGGGCACATAGTTACGGTAAAAAAGATTCAAGGAGATGTGCTAAGAACTAGATGGTATCTGTTACAACATCCTCTCTATTGTTTTCTTAATAAAAATAAGAAGTTAAAAGCTAGCATCTGGGTGGCTGGGTGGCTCAGTCAGTTGAGCATTAGACACTTGATTTTGACTCAGGTCATGATCCCAGGGTCATGGGATCAAGTTCCACCCTGCTTAAGAACCTCTCTCTCTCCCCTCTGCCCCTCTTCTCCTCTCTCTCTCTCTCAAAAAAAACAAAAAACAAAACAAAAAAAAACTTACACCTTATAGGAGGCAGAATTTAAATTATTCTAACATTATAGGTAGAAATGTATTACTACAGTAACCCATAGTTTAAAAGCAATAGAGACACTACCCATAACATTATATTCAAGAGTAACACTGTTCACACTGAGTAACAACACAATATTCTAGTCCCCTACCCATTGAAATGACTATGATTTTAGTACTCAGTATACTCAGTATGTATATCATACAGATTTGGGAAAGTTTCCCAGAAATTAAAAGAAGTGTTTAATGGTTTTCAATACATGGATGATGAAAAATACTTAAACTTTTCCTCATATATTTCCCTGTAAACTTTGAATGTGTCTCATATACTTGGACTTCTTATTATCTGGCAAGTTAAAATAAGAATTGTTATTTTCCGCATGCAGTTTTTAACATTTTCCATAATTTCAGCTCCTTCATTTCCAAATGCCCTAGAAAATACCCCTGAAACATCAGGCCCATAGAGATTTCTTCCTGCATCTCTGCCAATCCTTCTTGCCTCTGCTGATTAACTGGTGGGTGGTTGACAAGGACGAAATGTAATGAGCAAAAAGATACCAAGAGACACAGGCAAAGGATTTAGATTTTAGGGTAGGCGTGAACTTGACCACACACAAAACAGAAGCAAAGTAACACTCCCAGATTCCTCGGGTTCCATGCCCATGAAGGTACCCAGCTATGAGTGATATTGCCAGACTGACACAAGAAGCTTGCGAGATCATTCCATCTCCCCGGCTTTTTATATAACCTGTCACCCTCTCCTAACTGTTGTTGAGATTCTAGTTACCACCTGCCCTAATACCAGCTCTAGGTAGCAAATTACAGCTTGTTTCCTGCCAGGCAGGGTAATGCCATACTATCTCTCTGGGGCCAACACATCCTCCTGAGGACTCTTCTTGCAATGATGTGCTTTAATTTAGTTTCAGGGGCGCCCGGGTGGCTCAGTGGTTTAAGCGTCCAACTTCGGCTCAGGTCATGATCTCACAGTTTGTGAGTCTGAGCCCTGCGTTAGGCTCCGTGCTGACAGCTCGGAGCCTCGAACCTGCTTCGGGTTCTGTCTCTCTCTCTCTCTCTGGCTCTCTCTCTCTCTCTCTCCCCCTTCCCCCACTCACACTCTGTCTCTCTCTCTCTCTCTCAAAAATAACCACTAAAAAATTAATTTAGTTTCAGCATTTACATTAAGACTAATATCCTGAGCTCTTCTCTTCAAATGGCGATCTTTAACAACACACACTTAGCATAACAGATTAAAATTTCTTTACCTGCACAAGTTTGAGATTCCAGGGCGGGTGGTTAATCAAACCTTCTATCTGAACCTGGTTGGCCACTGCAGCTTGCAGCTCCGTGTACGTACTACTGTCCAGCTGCAGTCCTGGAAACAGGTCATTGATTAAGCTGAGGAACAGGGGTTCGTCTTCATCAACCTAAGATGGCAGAGAATAATTTTA
Source organism: Panthera uncia (assembly GCF_023721935.1). Taxonomy (NCBI): domain Eukaryota; kingdom Metazoa; phylum Chordata; class Mammalia; order Carnivora; family Felidae; genus Panthera; species Panthera uncia. The sequence continues at coordinate 3,892,480 of NW_026057580.1, forward strand.
CTTCTTCAGTCAATAAATAATTACTGACCAGTTACGAAGCTCATGGCACCTACTATCACTGCATGCCCAGAAAAACATATATTACTCTCCTAACCGGACTTGGGTCCTGTAGACCCAAGTCCTGAACACCACCACTGAATCTACGTTACCTATAGCATCGTACCCAAAGCTCTTTGGCATTCAGCATCCTCTACAATCTGCGGCTTCAAGGTTTGATCTCACTACGTTATCATGAATGTGCTGCATCTCACAAACAGGTGTATGCATTAACCTTAAAAATATGCAATTAGTAGTCCCAACCCCATGAAAATAGAAATATTAAAATTATATTTAATTATAAAATTAAAATTTCATTTAAACTGCCCGGCTCATCCAACATTGGCTGGAACACTCCATCAGAGCACTGTTCTGCCATCCTTAATAATCCATAGGTTTCAGTCAACTGACCCTAATCCTCATTTGCTACGTCTTTAACGTCTCCCTCACCCCATTCCCAGCTGCTGCCCCCTTCTGATTTCTCCTTATCCTCTGGGACTCTGCCGACACCTATTGGAATTCTCTTGTAGCTGTTTCAAGAATACACTATTACCAAGGGAGGCGCTAAGGTGTACTAGAAGGGACAGAGGATTTGACATCAGAAAGTTTTGTGGATTTTTGTTCCAGCTTCTCAACTGACCATAATTGTGGCTGAGTCCTTCGAACTTGGTTCCCTCATAAGTAAGATGGCAATAAGCACTCGAGCCATTCATATCCCACAGTGTTGCTGTGAGACTCAAACAACACAATACCCCTGAAAAAGCTTTGTAATACTAAAGAACTACACGGATGTTAGTTGTTAGTTTGTATAACTAGAACTGAGCTTCCTAAGAACCACTTCTTCCTCAACATTGTATTCCCAGGGCATTGACACAATATGTAACACATAAAAGCCCTTGAAAAAATCCCACGCACGCCTGTCCCTCAGCTACTTCAAAGAACCTGGCTATAATTGTGACAAGCGTGAAAGCAGCAAGATAATTATTATCATCTTCATGGCAAACTTTCAGTGCACTTTTGGAAAACAGAAATGGTGTTGATGGCGGGGGAGAGACATAGCTGAAGTAAGTTCAGACGTGTTCTGAGAAAGCAAAAGTTCTCATAGTTCTCTGTGAATCCAAGAAACCTGGACTTTCATGTTTAGAATTTGTGTTACATTCTAAATAATAGTAGAAGACTGGACTAAGGGGCTCCTGGGTGGCTCAGCTGGTTGAGCGTCCAACTTCAGCTCAGGCCATGATCTCACAGTTCGTGAGTTTGAGCCCCGCACCAAGCTCTCTGCTGTCAGCACAGAGCCGGCTTCACATCCTCTATCCCCGCCGCCCCCCCCCCCCACCTCTCTCCTGCTCATATTCTCTCTCTCTCTCAAAAATAAATAAAAATATTTTTTTAAAAGACACAATTATAAAAAAAACAAGAAGTCTGGACTGAAATTTGGGGGCCAGAACCCACCAATGGTTTTATGGTTCACAAGTGGTAAGAGCCCATGTTGGGTATACAAGGTCACAGACTTTTTGTCTTCTGGAAGCACAGGGCTAGCTTCACATACCCACTGTCCCTGTCGTTACTAATGCTCAGCTCCAGCTGAGCCAAACCCCTGCATTTCGGCTAAGTGGGGGAAAGAACAGGTGAGAATCTTGAAGGAGAAGCGAGTTCAGGGAAGGGAAGGATACCAGTTTGGAAAGGTTCATATCTCTCAGTCCTCTCATGACAGTGCTTAGTTCACTGTCTTCTGGTCTGGCTCTTTTTTGAGATCCGAGTGTCCTCAAGACAGACAGGATATTTCTCAACCCAAAGTCATAATGAACCTAAGATGGGGGGAGAAAAGATTGTTTAATTGACCAATCCTAAATGCAGACCCACTATATACACATAGGTGGATATGCTGATCTGTACACACTGCTGTGTGGAGGGGCTCAGCTTCAAAGTTCTATGAGCTCAAGTCTTTCACCTTTCCTTTGACTGCAGATTAGTTTTAAGTTTATGTATTTATTTTTGAGAGACAGAGTGCATGCACACAAGTGGGGTAGGAGCAGAGAGAGAGAGAGAGAGAGAGAGAGAATCCCAAGCAGGCTCCGCACTGTCAGTGCAGAGACTGACACGGGGCTCGAACTCTCAAACCATGAGATCCTGACCTGAGCAGAAGCCAGACACTTAACTGGCTGAGCCACCCAGATGCCTCACAGTAAACAGATTTAAATTTACCCTGTTGGTTACACACTCTGTAATTCCATGTCTATAACATTCTTGGAATAACAAAGTTATAGAGATGGAGCGAAAATAGGGGCTGCGAGTGGTTAGGGATTCAGAAGGGTGGAGGGTGTGGCTATAAGGGGTAGCAGAGACAGAACAGTCCTGTTCGCTGATCAAGGTGGAGGTTACATGAATCTGCACGTGACATAATTGCATAGTACTACACACACACACACACACACACACTACACTACACTACACTACATATGTGCATACATAACTGGCAAACTCTTAAACTCTGTGGATTGTACCCCCATCTGTTTTCCGGTTTTGTCATTTATAATTGTACTGTTGTTACAAAATGTCAACCATGCGGAAGCAGGGTTCACAAGACCCCCTCTACCTTTCTTTGCAACTTTACTGAGACTCCATAATCATTTCAAACTAAAAAATTTTAAAACACATACATACATAATTATAAATATGTCTTAGAAAAGAGTTGAGATTTTTTTTAACTCACTGATTAACATCTATCAGGGTAAAACTGCCAAGTAAAAAAAATCACGTTCTACAGCTAGGAAAAAGATTGATTTACAAAGTTACCTGTTTGGTAAGTTGCTCTTCGCAGAGTTTGTAAAGAACGTAAAACTTTTGAGCCAAGACGATGTTTTCAAGAAAACCACAGCTTGCAAGTTTAACTCGCATAATGATCTGAAAATTAAGGTCATGAGATTTTTCAACAATTTAGAGAAAAACAAGAACATAAATCATATTATGCTTCCAAATCCCAGTGCCTACCTGTCTATCTGGAACCATCATAGCAACAGTTCTAAACTGAATTTTTAAGTTTTCTGGTAGTTCCTGGCGCCCAGCATACCCAGGGTTCTAAAAGTTAAAATTATTTTAAATTATTGATGTAATGTTCATTTCATGAATACAAACACATTCAAATTCCTAGTTCATATTCTAAGGTGGTATTGAAAAACATTAGATTCATAAAACGTCCCTCCTTTCTCAAAAATATGTATTGGACTATCCATATTTTTTAAGGTCACATTACCCCCTCATGCATAATTTCCATTTCCATTATACTAACAAACTCATACACACACACACACACACACACACACACACACACTTCATGTAGCAAAAATTAAGCTTCTGTGTATCTATTGGTTAAGAAAATAGAAAAGAAAGATACATAAATACTAGGATAATTATGGTCTAACATGGGTTATTGAAAAAGGAAAAAAATTCAGGATTTCATATGGATCAGTTTACTTAGGTAATTCTTATTTTATCTTTTCCATTATTCTCCATGGTCAGAATTATAGAGTTCTCTGGCTGATTTAAAAAAAAAAAAAAAAAAAAAAAACTCCATTGGAGTGAGGGGAAATAAAATGGGAATGATGGGGAAAATATTGAAAAGGATGAACGTAGAAGAGGAAAGGAAGCTAGGGCCTCACGAATAGCAACAGGTTGAGTATATCAGACCCAACAGTTCCAGGGGAGAGGTTAGGGATTCAAAGACTAGTCAGGCAAAGAGGGGTTAGTTATTCTAGGAAAGTACATTAAGAAGCCTTCAGTCCCTAAGCATTTCGTGGGCACTGTCCATTGGCCAGATACCTTCCTCAGTCCTGGGAATACAGAAGTTACTAGCTGCCTCTCAATATTTCTTCTTTTCTCTTTTCTCAGTCACAGAACCCCAGTTGCAAACTGGGTGCATCACCACCCAGATAAAACACTACATTTCCTAGCCTGCCTTGCAGCTGGTGTGATTAAATTTGACACTGGAAGATGCAAAAGGGCACATAATACGATGCTTGTTTGAAGGGAGTTGATTCAATCAATTGGCTACAGCAAAACAGAGGTGCTTCTGTAGCATCTTGGGTTATAAAGGTGACTTGAAGATAAAAATCATGATGGTGTAGAAACATAGAAGGATCTTAAGAGAATAAATCTTTATGTGTTAAGCTACTATTTTTCATGTCTCAGTTATTTACAGTCTAATGTAATACCTAATTGATATTTCCAATATTATTCTTAATCCAAGGGAAATGTTACTCTTCTTTTAAAGTATTCTCCACCACAGTATCATACAATAAAACTTTTCATCCCATTTCCTGAGTTATAATAACTAATCACTTCTGGATTATTATTATTTACCCCCGAGTGTTTTGCTTATGTTTGCTTATAATAAAGCTTATCAGAAAATTTCCTAATTTTACTTTCTATAATCTTTGTCCACTGAGACATTTAAAATTCAGATTGCGTTGTGTTATCTTGCAACATAAAGATTTAACTATATAGAAAACATACAAAAACATTAAATAAAACTGGTTCAACATTAACATCGCTTTTACAATTCACAGACTTTTCTACTTATTCATGCTTTTGGTTTTCTTTCTTTACTAAATGTATCACAACACATTATCCTCAATCACATGGTAACTGAATTTGTTACAATTGTTACAGGTTTTTGGTGAATTACTTTGGCTATTTTAAATCATTTCCATCATCCTTTATTATGTGTCAGAGAAAAACCCAAGTGCAAAGGTTAAGTAGTTAGATTTTGACATTAGACAGACAATAACCTCTTTCTCTAACTGGCTACGTGACTTGAACAGGTTTTTAAATCTCTCTGAGCCTGAGATAACTCAGTTACAACATCCACCATACAAATGGGGTACAGGACTACATTTGCCTGTTCTTTTGAAGTTAGGTGTGTTCATCAACCTACAATAGACATGCGACATGAGAGAGAAATAAATCTTTGAGGTTTTGAGGCACTGAGATTTGGGGATTGTTACTGTGGCTAGCCTGTCTGATATACTGCAGAAAACATTTAGCCCAGCACCTTACACATAATAAGTGCTCACTAAACAGTAGCTAGTATTATCATTAACATTTTGCTATTTCATCTTCTCTCAAGGTTATTTTTACTACTCAAAAAATCATATGACAAGAGGGAATAGCTCATGACCTCTGAATAGTCATTGATTTACTAATTAATATATGCTTTATTTCATTTAAGTCTATAGCAATTAAACCAATAGAACTGCATTTAAAGACCACATTCTTACCATTGTTAGGAAAATTCCAAATTCTGGATTCAAATCAACACAATCACCATCAGAGAAAATGAACTGTTTTTTTCTCTCTTTTCTTGCTGTCAGAACAATATAAATCTGTTGGGCTGCCACTGATAATACAGGCAATTCTATTCTGTTAAACTCATCAAAACAGCCCCAAGAACCCGATTGTGCAAGACCTGGTATGAAAAAGGATTAATTTCAAAAGGTTTCTTTTGTTATACACCTTCTTGGTAGCAATCATTTCTCTAAAGTGCTCTCAAACAATTCTATATAGAAATACAATTTATATAAAGTTTCATATCTGGCTGTTTATAAAGACATATTTAATTCCAGTGATATAAAGGGGTTTAATTATTTGTACAGCATCATGAAAATAGGGCACTGCCAAAATGAAAGAATAGACACGTCATCACACCCAGGAATGCTGGAAGATGATAAAACCGGATTCAGTGGGGAAGGAGGCTGAAGGAGCCACGTTTGGGGAAACAGACAAAATAAGGCATACCCTGTCTGCATCAGATTATTCTGTTTCTTTCTTGTTGCAATGACAGATACAAGGGGATGCAGGGTGAGATAGAAAACGGTCAAAGGGATTTTTATTTATTCCCTTCAAAACTCAATACAAAGAAACACTTCCATGTTATGAACATTACTCCTATCTAATCTCTTAAGGATGAAAACCTTCATTATCTTCAGCTGCATAAAATGTTCTTCTTTCTTTTATTACTGTCCCCCCGCCCCCTGCCCCAGTTTTTCTTCTCTCTCCTTTGGGCATTTCCATTATACAGATGTTGGAACTTTTATATGTATCCCTATTACCCTTAGGCTTTTCTGTCAAACCTCCCACTTCTTTCTCTTGTATTCAATGTACTTATTCTCTTGGCTAGACAGTTTAACTCAAAAGAGGTTTTTAATTTATTCACGTTTTCAATTTCATGTCATTCCAACTGTTACTTTGTTCATAGCAGCCTGTCTTTCTTCCATCAGTTGTATGTTATAAGTTATTGAATCCCTCTGAAGCTAATGATTTTATTTACTCTTTTCTTCTGTTTCCTCTATTAATCACTTTAGCGGTCTCTCGGCTGTTTGGGGCGCCTACCTCATTTCTTCAGATATTTTATGAGACTTTGTTACCTTTGTATTGTTATCTCTGTATCTTTGTATCTCTGTTTCCTTATCTCAGATGCCAATCTCTGTTTGTAGGACCTCTGCCGGTGATTTGGAGGAAGGAACTGGAGAGGCAGGAGAGCTTCCCCTCGGGGTCTGGGGCTCGCAGCCTGTCCTGGGTGGGCAGTTTGCCTCTCTGACACGAGCCCCCATCCGAGGTTTATCTGTGACAGGACTCCCGCTTCAGAGAGCTGTGCAACATCGTTTATGCAAAGGAAACACCGGAGCCAGCCACTTCCTTTTCTTTTTTCTCTGTCATCTCCTATCATTTTGTGGCACTCTAGGATTTACCTTGTGCTCTGTTGGCTGCTCTCAACCATCCCCAACCTTCAAGCTGAGAGTGATCCACAGGAGAACACTTCTCTTTGATCAGGACATGATTTTCAGGGCTCAAAAATGTTTAACAGGCAACTATAAAGAATAATATAATGTATACCCAAGCACCTACCTATCAAATCTTAACAATTTGCTTCAGATTTCATTCTAAAGAATAAAATATTAGAACCACAGTTCACATCCATGTATGGTTCTTTGGATTCACACTCCCTCCTTCTCCAGAGGGAACCTCTGTCCTGAATTTGATGCCAGTGGTTCCAGGTGTGCTTTAAACTACTGCTCGTGGGCGCCTGGGTGGTTCAATTGGTTAAGCGTCCGACTTAGGCTCAGGTCATGATCTCATGGTTCGTGGGTTCGAGCCCGGCGTCAGGCTCTGTGCTGACAGCTCAGAGCCTGGAGCCTGCTTCAGAATCTGTGTCTCCTTCTCTCTCTGCCCCTCCCACACTCACACTCTCTCTCTCTCTCTCTCAAAAATAAACAAACATTTTTAAAAACCTTTAAAAAATAAACTACTGCCCACTTGCATATATTCATGGACACTATATATTTTGTGTATTCAAGATTTATATGTATCTATCTACATGTATAGGTCTATAAAATACTGTATATATCTTCCTGAAACTTGATTTATTTGGTCAGTATTATTTTTCTGAGATTTATCTAAGCAAATACACATAGATCTAATCCACTATTTTTTAATGTTTTATTTATGTTTGTTTATTTCTGGAGGTTCCTCAAAAAATTAAAAATAGAACGACCCTATGACCTAGAAATAGCATGTTTTATTTATTTTTGAGAGAGCATGAGTGTGGGAGAGGAAGACAGAGAGGGGGACAGAGGATCCAAAGCAGGCTCTGCTCTGTCAGCACAGAGCCCAATGTAGGGCTTGAACTCACAAACCTGTGAGATCATGCCCTGAGCCAAAGTCGGATGCTCAATGGACTAAGCCACCCAGGTGTCCCCAGAAGTTTTTAATTTAGAGTAAGCAATGTATCAATCTTTCCTTTATGGCTTGTGATTTTTGTATTAAAAATCCCTTTCTCTGAGAACAAAGATATTTTCATTTATTACCTTCTGAAAACCATATGGTTTTGCTGACCACGTTCAGGTGCTTAATTCCCAGAACTGATTTTTATATATGGTGTAGGCATCCAGTTTTTATACATGTAGGGATCTGATTTCCTTTGTTAAATACTAATCATCTCTTGCCCCAGGATGATTCATTGTAAAGTCTATCCCTTCATCACTGATTTACAATCACCTTTGCCGTACGTCAAGTGTCCTTGGCCCATTTCTGCATTCTCTATCATATTCCACTGGTCTATTTATCAATCTCGGCTCTGAGTTATGCTCTAAATGAGATCTTTCATTTCAGCAGGATCTAATGTTTGCTATCTTGATCTTATCCCCTCCACCATTGTTTCAGGCAATAACAAATTGATTTCATTTTCACAGTCTAATACACATTCAACTCATGGACTAGAGTGCCAGCAACAGTATTGAACCGTATGAAACTGATGATATCCAGCCATTCCTGACCCAGAAAAAAGAATGGCAGTATTTTATGCATCAACCTATACTAATTTCGGTTACATGGGATAATATCACTTTAGGTTTTATCAGAAAATAATGTTAAAGTGCAATGAAAATACATTCACCAAAAGTAATTTAACTGTGTTTGACACTTACCTTTAAAAATCCTTCCGAGCCCTCTGAAATCCATTTGATCTGAGCAGTTAAACACAACCACATATTTTCCCAAACACCTTCCCATGTCTTTCGTGGTTTCTGTTTTGCCAGTGCCCGCGGGTCCTGCCGGAGCTCCTCCCATGTTCATTCCCAAAGCCTGGGCTAAAGTGATATAGCACCTGCAGACGTGAATCAGAGAAAGCACCATGAGTACGGGATAACACATTGTTACAGTAGGCACAAGTCAAAGTCGAATGTGACTGGAATGGGCCTATTTATTTTAGAATTTGAGCCCCCCACTTAAAAGAGTCAACCAAACAAGGCTGGAGTACTTGATATCCATTAAAAGTAGTGCAGTGATTACAAACATTTTTTAGGACAGGGGCGCCTGGGTAGCTCAGTCAGTTAAGCATCTGACTTCAGCTCACGACACGATCTCACGGTTGGTGGGGCTCTGTGCTAACAGTTCAGAGCCTGGAGCCTGCTTGGGATTCTGTGTCTCCTTCTCTCTCTGCCCCTCCCCCACTTGTGCTCTCTGTCTCTCAAAAATAAATAAATGTTAAAAAAAAATTTTTAAACATTTCTTGGGACAAATTTTCCTTTTTTATTATTTTATTTTATTTATTTTGAGAGAGACAGAAAGAGCGTGTGTGCATGCATGAGTGGGGGAGGGGCAAAAAGAGAGAAAGGGAGGGAGAGAGAGAATCCCAAGTGGGCTCCATGTTATCAGTGCAGAGCCCAGCCCAATGTGGGGCTCGTGATCCCATGAACTGTGAGATCATGACCTGAGCCAAAATCAAGAGTCGGCCACTCAACTGACTGAGCTACCCAGGCACCCCTGAGACAAACTTTTTAAACTCTTCAACCCTGACTTAAAATCTTCAGGCCTGGGGTACCTGGATGGCCCAGTTCATTAAGCTTCCAACTTCAGCTCGGGTCATGATCTCACGGGGCCTGAGTTTGAGCCCTGCATCAGGCTCTGTACTGACGATGCAAAGCCTGCTTGGGATTCTCTCTCTCTCTCCCTTTCTCTGCCCCTTCCACACTCGTGTGCTCTCTCTCTCTCTGTCTCTCTAAATAAATAAATAAACTTAAAAAAAAAACAAAAAACTTTTAGGCCTTCCTTCTACTGTGGTCAGGATAAATTGTGAGGCAGAGGACCGAATAAGCAGTGCTATACTGGCAGATATTGAACAACTCCAGGAAAAAAAATAAATCAATCTGATTCTCATGTTTGCTGATTTCTGTGGTACGAATACTTCCACCAGGGCCAATGACAAGCTACCAATGTGATCCCACAAACTTGGGAAGAGATGCACACAGTTGACTCTCACGAGCTGGTACAAGCCAACTCCAGCACACCGTGGCAAATAAATCATCTTACTACGAAATGTTTCACTCTTTTAGGCAAGTGTAAAGAATAATATAATGAATCTACTTGTATCTATGATGCAGCTTCAGTTATATTTGTTCCAGATCTAAGTAAAACTGAGTGGAGCTTGGTGGAAGAGGAAACACATCGACAAGTTTATGCTACAAGGGCACTGGGCATATAGAAGGGGGTTGTATGAATCAAGAGGACAGTAAAGATGTAATCTGTGTCATAATCACGCAGCCCTATTAAAGTAACCGCAGAATTAACTGTTCTATGACCCAAGTCAATTCTACAAATACTGATTGAGCATCTTCTTTTTTTTTTAATATTTTAATGTTTATTTATTCTTGAGAGAGAGAGAGAGTGTGTGTGTGGGCCCACAAGCAGAGGAGGGCCAGAGACAGGGAGACACAGAATCCGAAGCAGGTTCCAGGCTCCTAGCTGTCAGCACAGAGCCTGACGGCAGGCTTGAACTCAGGAGCTGTGAGATCATGACCTGAGCCGAAGTCGGATGCTTAACCAACTGAGCCCCCAGGCGACCCCTTATTGAGCATGTTCTATGCACAGCGTATTGAACTGGGTGTTGGAGGATATGCAGAGATGAATAAGACCCACTTTTGTCTGGTGTCACACATTGGAAAGAAAGAACTGTGAGGAGATCGGCCATTGGCTGATGATTTGTACCTGGCCAAGGACCTTCACTTTAGGCATCAATCTCCACACGTGGAAAACCAGGAGGCCAAATTACATCATCTCCAAGGTCCCTTCCTTCTTTACAATTCTAATGACTTCTTTTATGGTGCCAGAGAGGTTCTTCCAGCTTGCTGTCATTCATTACTACATTACTCTCTTAGCATTCTAACTTGCTTTCATTCTTGTATCTTTTTTACTTCACAAAAACTTAATGTACATGTACGTTTAAGTAACAGCTATGGTTATTTCATTGGTAGACTGACTTTGATGAACTAGCATGGACCTAACCTGACAGCAATATGCTTTTGTTAATATTTCAAATGCAACGTTTTGTTTTGTTTTGTTTTGTTTTGTTTTGTTTTGTTTTAGAGAGAGCACACGAGTCAGAGAGAGGGGAAAAGGAAGAGAGAGAGAGAGAGAGAGAGAGAGAGAGAGAGAGAGAGAGAGAATCTTAAGCAGGCTCCACACTCAGTGCAGAGTCCAATGTGGGGCTCAATATAAGATCATGAGCTGAGCCCAAAGCAAGAGTCAGATGCTCAACAGATTAAGCCACCCAGGCACCTCTCAGATGCAATTTTAAAACAATTTTAAGTACATCATTTAATTACAAAATGGAATAACAAGGCGCGCCTGGGTGGCTCAGTCAGTTAAGCATCAGACTCTTGGTCATGATCTCACAGTTCATGAGTTCGAGCCCCACATTGGGCTCTGCACTGACAGCGTGGAGCCTGCTTGGGATTCTGTCTCTCCCTCTCTCTCTGTGCCCCTCCCCTCTTCATGTTCTCTCTTTCTCTCTCTCTCTCTCTCTCTCTCAAAATAAATAAACATTAAAAAGAATTTTTTTAATGGAATAACAAAAACTCAGTTCCTACCTATCTGTTAATGGAGTGATAACAAGACGATCAGTGCATCCCAGAAATTCATTTTGGTAAATAAAATCCACATCTGTAATAGACACTACAGTTTGATCCAAGTCTTCCTTAAAATAAAATCTACTCTGTTTTAGCCATTCAAAATCAGTAACTGATTTGATATGCATTTTTACCTTAAAAACATGAAATACAAAGAGATTACATACTGAATTGCAATAGCACAAAACACAAGCATATAGGCAGTTTTTATTCACTCATTCATGAACTGGTTCATTTATTTAACATATATCTATAGAGTCCCTCCTTAGGCCCGACACTGTGCTCGGTGAACAAAGACAGACAATGGTTCTTGTCTTCTGAAGCTGATCAAAAAAAGACAAAAGACAAACAGATAAACAGATAAACAAATAATTGGAATAAAATATGAAAAGAAATTCAGGATTCATGGAAATGTGTAGCAAGAGGACCTAACGTAGTCTAGGGGAGGCTGAGAGGGATACTTGGAGAAAGAAATATTCAAACTAAAACCTGGAAAAATAGTAGGAATTACCAAGGGAAATAAAATGAAAGCAAATTTTAAAAAAGAAGGCACAATGTTTTAGGCAAAGACCCAGGAGACCTGGCTGCATGTTCAAGGAACTCAAAGAAGTTCAGCACAGCTGAGGCATCCAGGAGTCTTGAGAGAGAGAAAGAGTTGAGGCTTCATGGGACACGGAAACAGGGTTGGGCAGTGTTCTCATGGCAAAGGGAAGCCACTGAGGGGATTAAGCAGGAAGATACACAGTCATATATGCACAAGTGCCTTCCTCCACCAGCACTGTGGCCAAACCAACCAACCTGCCGGATCATCAGTCTACCCCTACGGGCACGAGGTACTGGGCTCCCCACAGCCATACATGCAAGTGATAGAAACCAGGGAAGCACATTTAAGAATAACATCCTGCCACAACCACGTTCTCAGGTGCTTCATGATTTTCCATGGACAACCTTGGAGAAAACTTGGTCCTGCCCACTCAGGAGAATCAACACGGGAAAGAGGCAAATGATCCCCTTCACTGCTCTTAAACTCGGTCCCTCTTCCAGGTCATTCGTCTTGACCCTTGGCAACCCTGCAATGTACCTGATCTCCAACTAATCAAGTCTCCACCCTATTTAACAGTCTTGCTTTTTGTCATCGTTTCATTGTTTGTGATGACCTTGCTTTCCCCCTGCAGCTAAGAATTCTGGTTTCCAGCAGAAATCACAGTTTGGATTCATCACCTTAAAGTGCAACTGTCAGGTGACATGATCCAGTGCCATCCCTGGGGACTCTGTTCCCCAACACAGGACCTGCAGCCATGGAGAGGCCATCAACTAACTAGCTAGTCTCAGTAATCCATGAAGATGGTGAGGAGGCAACAGAAGATGAAGAAGAAAGAATAGCTACTATTTGTTGAGTTCTTACCATATACCAGGCTGTTCTAAGCATCACACACGGAAAAATAAAATGCAAACACGCTGGCCATGAGATCTCATTTTACTTGGGATGCAGAGGGACCATGAGTTCAACAGTAGTTAAGACAAAAAGAAAACAGTTTCGTGGCTTTAACTGTGTATGGGTTTTTTTCTTTTTAAAACTCCATTCTGCATGTAAAGTAAAACTTTGCTCAGCACTTAAATTTAAAAGAAATTGCTTCCGTGGGATTTCAGCTTTAAGAGTCCGCGAGGGATGTACAGACAACACCCTAAATGGCACGCCTTTAGCAGATACAGTAATGGATTCCATAGGAGTTCTTGAGGTGGACTTCAAATAAACAAAGTCAAAGTGTGACAGTAACTGCAATTTGGTGAAAGCAAATCTGTAGAAGGCCAAAGAAATATGGTCTGAGTATGCAGCTCTCTGATGATTAGCTTGACTGGAAGATCCAGACAAACCCTAGAGCAGTGTTTGCTCAACTTTAACATGCATATCAATCACCTGGGAATTTTGAAATGCAGATTCTGATTAAGTAGAGGGTGGGGTGGGGGAGGGGACTGGAGATTCTGCTTTTCTAACCAGCTCACAGGAGATGCTAATGCAACTGGTTGGTATGTAATACTTTTGAGAAGTGAGGATCTAGATTCCAGGGGAATAAACGGACTGCATGTCCTTCTCAGCCTTCCATAAATATTACCTATCTGATCAGAACTTTTGACACAAGCTTGAAACAAGTAGTCTGTGATCATATTCTGTAAAAAAGAACCCCAAGTTGCATGAATTACACGTCTCTGGTTAAGAAAAGAGATACCTTTAAGATGAATCAAATCAAATCAAATAAAGCAACAGTAGTTAAAGACAAAGATAGTCAAATGGCGGTATATCAAATGGTGGCACATAGGCCCCTACCCTACAATGATAACCACTGCTTCCGGAGAACTTCTCTCCGGTCTTGCTCAAGGCCGCTGGTTAAAGTCCTGTTTCTGAAGGGAATTCAAATACCACCCCACCTACTCTTACCCTACAGAACCTTGTCCACATCAAGCCCATGATGCCCTGTTGGACACTGTTAATCAGACAAATATCCATGAAACTTTTCTGAAGCTTGATTCTCTTTGATCAAGACTTCTTTCTTAATGGAGCAAATGATTCATGACCAATCCTACCTAAATTGTATCATGCCCCTGGTTATTTGGTGTAACAGAACGAGTAGTTAGTTCACCTCACATCAGTTGGTTCCAGACTTTCACAATGCCAAATGTGAGTATACACATAAGGTTGTTTAAACCACAAATATACGTATTTGTAGACATGGTATATAGAAAGACAGTTGTGGAAAAGGACCAAGTAGATGGAAAGTTCACACAAGTTAGGGAATATATATAATACTAATTGTTCATTATTAGGAGCACTGAACTATTAATTAGTACACTGAATCACTTTAAAAAACAAAGATACTTTACCAAGTCATCAAAAATATCTCTCTGGTGCACATGGATGGTTATCAGAGTTTCAAACTTCACTCTGTCAAACTTGCTTAGGTCATGTGTTGTCTGACTGATGAGAATATTCAGAATATCCAAAAATTTCTGATTGGTCACCTGCATGATTTTCCTGTCATCTTTTGCATTATGTAAAGCCTCTTCTGAATCATGTGTCCACAACATCTGAATTCCCAGAAGCCCCACCTATGCATCCAAAGGAAAAATAAGTAAATTTGCCAAATATTCAAAGCACATCTGCAATAAAATTTGGTGGTCGTCCATAGGAAGGCAAACGAGGTTTTACTCATTTTAAACTAAAAAGAGGCATGCATTTCTCCACTCCCAAAAGGGGAAAAATAAACACTCCAAGTTCCAACTATTGATATTTAATTATTTTAATGCTGAGAGATAAGTAATAATTAAAACAATGGCTACCATATATGAAGCTGTATATGTTTTATGAAGGATGCTTAGCAAATTTTTCTATAGAGGGCCTGAGACCACCCAATAGCTCCTATGATCATTTTTCTTTCTCAAGAAAAGCAAACAGAATTTCTAGACTTGTTGTGTATTTTTCTTTAGCAGGGTTTCCCAAAGGTCTCTTTGCAATTTCTAGAAATGGTATGCTGACTCTCTCCTTTCCTGATCTATCTAATCTATCTAATCTTTCTTTCTTTCTTTCTTTCTTTCTTTCTTTCTTTCTTTCTTTCCTTTCTTTCCTGATCTATCATCTATAACTTTACCTAAATTGACTTCTTTCTATATATATTTATCTAAAGGAGAGAGAGAGAGAGAGAATGAGAAGGGGGGAAGTTTATTCTTTTTCTCCTGATGAGGGCATAAGAAAATTGTGACTATCACCTTGCCTACAATCTCCACCCCAGTAAAGGTGTAAAATCGTCAAAACAAACATGCCCTCCTTGCTGCAAAAGGTGTCCCTTTAGGAGCTTTTGTTCATCTGCACAGTCAAGCCACAGATCCGAGATCATTTGGACCAAAGGGAACCCCACATCTGGGGGAGGACTGGGAGCAGAGTGAGCGGCATGTGGACACTATTGGGCATGGCATTCAGTGTGGGTAAGGCAGGAATAAAACCCTTTCCTTATCCCCGCCTCCTCAAGACTTCAAAATGCTTTCTGCCAAAAGCAGCGGCCAACCCTGCGGTCTGCAGGTAAAGATAAATGAAGGCCCCCCGGGTGAGGTGAGCAACCCGATGTAGAGGAAATACCCCATGTCAGGAAGTTCCCAGCAACAAGACAGTTCTGACTCTGGCAGCAGCAGAAGATGGCATGAGACAGGAAAGGCAAAAAACAAACCAAAAACCCACAGTGTAAGGCTGTGTGATTTAAAGACACAGACCCGCAATCTCTGAGAAATCACTGCTTAGGGGTAGATTCTAAAAACTAATCTTTAAAATGACTATCCTGAGTCACCTAGAAAAGTTTAAATTACGGTTTGTACTCAGTTTAAGAAAGCAGAAGATTTCATGGTGAAAACTGGAGGATGCCTCATTAAAATAAAAACAAGAATGCTCATTCTCCTCAACGTCACCCGCTGCCTGTCAGAAGCACGTTAAAACTGCTAGAAGGGAATACACTAAAATATGAAGTCATCGTTTGCAGCTGGTAGAAACAAGCAATGTATATATTGAATAAATATTATGGGTAGAATATACACTGGATGAATATATATCTTCATTACTCTTGAAAGCATTTTTCCCAAATAACTGAAATTTGCCCATTACGTTGTTAAGATTTTAACCTAAAATTGTTTAAAATGTCACCTTTTAGAGCTAGTCAACTTTCCTGCTGTATCCTGTTCAACATCACTCCCACTCTGACCTTGCTTTCAGTTTTCCACATGGTGCTAGCTTCTCTGTCTAATCTGGACTGAGTCTCTCCTTCAGATTATACAAGCTTTCCTGGGAGAGAGAAAGCATGCTGATTTGGTCTAAGGGGCTATCTTTCTCACTTTATCAAATAAAGTATTTTATAAAGCTTCATCACAAAGCTAATAAAGCTGATAAGAATATAAAATTTGCCAAGGATACTGCACGATACAAAAAATATTAAATACAATATCAACATATTCTCTCCAGTAAAGGTTGTTCTATAGCCATACTTGTGTCATTTGAATAAATAATTTCCTATCATTTCAGCCCTCTCCGCTGTGTGTGCATTAAGTCGGGACTTGGAGGTCGGCCGCGAGGAGCGGTTGGAGAAGAAGTATAGTTAGGGTCAAAACTGCGTGTATTTTCCTTGGATATCTCTTGCTTCCTATCCCACACTCTCTCTAACCCAGATCACAAAGCATCACTTTTCATTTATTTTGGCTGAAATCTGAATGAAACTGTTGGCTCTTCCTTTTCTGTATTCAGTTTTAATAACACGTGGCACAGTAGGGTGCATTCCTAAAAGCCACTGGACATGAGAGCTGTTCAAGAGAACACCTGCTCAAACGCCAGCCTCTTGAAGGTCCGCTCCTGTTAGGAAGCTAGCTGCATGACAAGGCCTCCTTTAACAGATTATCACAATTTGTAATCACTGGAAGGGAGAAAAAAAAAAAGGCAAGATGGATTTTGTTTCAGGACAAGATATGCTCGTTCTTATCTATATCCATATTTCTATCTATATCTGTATCTATATCTATCCATACATAGCTACATGGAAAATATGCCACCAAATCCATACACAGATGGGTATAGATAGGTGTCTTTTATGTACAGATGTGTGTGTTTTGTATATGAGATGAAATTTTCCATTTGTGAGTTTAGTTTTAGTGTTATCCTTAGTGATCAAAGAACAGTGGCAAATCCTCTTCCAGCGAATGGGATGAGATGGCCTAGAATAATGTAGGTGGACAAGCAGGTGGTTGGCAGTGGAGGGTGGGAAGGCCTCCCCAGCTAGTTCAAAGCTACCAACAGCTGCTACACCATCAAGGCCAACTGCTTCCTGTGTATCTTTCCCCCTTATTTCCATTATTTAAACATTATATATTCTCACCTGTGCTGGAAAGTGATTGAGAAAAGGTAAGAGTTGAAACCCTGAATCGCTGATTTGGTAGAATGCAGACCTGATTATATTATGCAGTGACGACATCTGCATTTTTAACAAATCCATAAGCCAAATCTCTACAGGACCTTTGGCCATAACAGGATTATCCAACTAAAAAGACACATTACAGATATATTACAAATTGATAATAATTTCCTATTTTTACCAATGTCACACTTCACTTGATAAATCACAGTACCTCAACACAAAGCAAATAATTTTACACAAAATATTCAAGACATGAGAAAAACCAACTAATACTGTAGGTGGAAGAAAATGGTCTGGTCTAAAGTTTTCATTGTAGGGGTGCCTGGGTGGCTCAGTCAGTTGAGCATCAGATTCTTGATTTCGGCTCAGATCATGATCCCAGGGTTGTGGGATCGAGCCCCACATCAGGCTCCGTGCTGAGTGTGGAACCTGATTAGGATTCTTTCTCTCTCCCTCTGCCCCTCTCCCCCACTCACACTCTCTCTCTAAAATACAAAATTAGGGGTGCCTGGGTGGCTCAGTCGGTTGAGCGTCCAACTTCGGCTCAGGTCATGATCTCACAGCTCGTGAGTTCGAGCCCCGCGTCGGGCTCTGTGCTGACAGCACAGAGCCCTGGAGCCTGTTTCAGATTCTGTGCCTCCCTCTCTCTGCCCCAACCCACTTGCATTCTGTCTCTATCTCTCTCAAAAATAAATAAACATTAAAAAAAAGTGTTTTTTTAATATAAAATTAATAATTAATTAATGATAGAACAAGTCTCAGAGAAGTCAGTGACTTACCCAGACTTGTTTGCAACCAAGCCAGGGCAAGAGAACTAGAACCCAGGCCCACCCCTCCCCCACTCTCTGTTTTTCACAGGAGAATCGCAATCTCCTCGACCTACATTTTTAAAGAAATCCTAGTAAGAAAACTTTAACCCAAGTTAAATTACAATAATTTTTTCTCCTTCTCTTGATATGACGGCCAGGATACGATCGTAGTCTTTCGCATGAAACGTCACCTCGTTTATGTTGTCGGATACTGCAGGGAGATGTGGCTGTAAGAAGCACAAGACAGAGCCAGAACAACACACATGAGGCTAAACACAAAAGCCACTGAGTTGTTTTTAAAACCCTTAATATGTGTTTTCTTTGTAAGAGATTAAGAATTCACTTCATTGTGCCAACAAAGACAGAAACAAACACACACAACACGGCTTTGGCAGCTGATTGACTTTGAGACCCACTTTTAAAAATCCAGCCCTACAGCATGTTTCCTGTAAATGCCCTTGTTCCACTGGGTTGGTTGGACTAAGACTGTGACCTTCCTCCACATGGAGACTGAACCATGTGGTCCCCGCCTCCTTCCCTCCCACAGACAGCTCTGTCCTGCCTGTCTCTTGGCTCTCCCTCTGCCTTCCACAGCTTTTACTTCCCTCCTTCTCTTCTCATCCCCACAGCTCCCTAGAAACCACCAAGGAAGTCCCTCGTAGTGGCCTCCCAGATTGCCAAACTCGGCAAGGCTCTGGGATAGGGGTGTTTCAGTGCCTCCCATATCCGGTTTTTCATAGTTTCTCTCTGCCTCCTGGAAGTACTGCCCTTGGAAATGGCTAAAAGCACTTGAGAAGCACTTGGATATGGACAATTCCAAACCACAATCCCTACTTGATCTGAGAATATTTAGACTACAATACAGAAATGAATTACATTTAGTGAGCACATACTGTGTGTCAGCTACATTCCAGTGCGTGATCTCATGTAATCCTAATGACAATCCTATGAAGCGGAAACCATTAATATCCCTATTTTACAGATGAGGAAACTGAGGCACAGGAAAATTAAGAAGCTGGCTAAGGTCACTCAGCTGGTGAGTTGCATAATCAGTGGCTCTTGCTTCAGGTCGATGAGTTCAGAACACACAGAAACTAGGACATTTTATACTTAACATAATCTTTAATACTCTCCTCCCTGTGCTATTAAATTTCTAACTTCATTTTTATTATTAATTATGTATGCTGTGTAAAAAAGCAATTTAGGTAACAGATATTAAGATTATACCTGTATGGTGTGGGAATCACTGGCTTGTCCCAGAATTTCCAGGAGAACTGGATCGGATACAAAGAAGAATCTTGGAAACAGTAATCTCTTCTTCTCCAAATACCTGTAAATAAAGTCATGTTACCAAATGGCTTTTCCTGAATTAATAATTTTTGGGTTTTTAGCCAAGACACAATCCCTAACATCTTCAGTAAGATAACAGCAAACATCTATAGTCATTTCCCATTTGCCTCTGAAATGTTTGGTTAGAACCAAAGTCCGTGGTCTGTCATGAGTGGCACTTGGGAAAGCAAGACAGGGATTCAGAGCAAGACCTATTGTCTTCTTCCTCAAGAGCCCTCCTGTGACCTTTCTAGGAGTATCGCGAACTTCATGGTTTAAACCCATGATGAACACATGATTATCTCCAAACCTGGGCACTGGAAGAGTTAAAGGGGGACCAACTAACCATGAAGTCAGGACAGGGGCATAAACTTGGAAAAACTAAGATATACTGAGAGGCTAAGAGAAAAATTACCAGGTGTACTCACAACTGCAAAGAAAAGATCTTTCCCCTCCCCCGCCATTCCTGAAACCAGCCAGGGCGCGCCCGGTCGTAGTCTGACATAAAGGCGGGAACCAATCAAGTTCTGCTGAGCGTTCAAATTTAAATGTCAACCTATAACAGCTCTGTAACCTCAAAAAAAATCCCTAACTTGTTTGTGCCTGTCTATAAAAGAAGCTGTAAGATCCTTGCTCGGGGCCTCTTAGCGTCACTGGCAACGAGTGCGCGGAGGACCGGGTTCGAACCTGCAATAAACGACCCTTGCCGCTTGGCTTTGACTCTGGACTCTGGTGGTTTGTTTTTGGGGGGTCTCTCGAATCGGGGCATATCAATACTACAACTCTATTTCAAGCAGAAATTGAGAATGAACTGTCCTTTAAGGAAATTATCTGTAAATTTGTCTGGTTCTCTTCGTGCACATCTATATTCCATGACTGTAGTGGGTTGAATGGCAGATCCTCAGAAGACAGGCCCACATCCTATTCCCTGGAACCAGTGGATGTGGCCTCATTTGGAAAAAGGGTCTTTGTAGATGTATTGAAGTTAAGCATTTCAAGAAGAGAAAATCGTGTATTATCCACAGGAGTCCTAAATCCAATTACAAGAGTCCTCATAAGACACACACAGGAAAAAGAGGGGAAGGCTGAGAGGTTTGAGTCATGTGGCCGCAAGCCAAGGAACTCCTAGAGGCACCAGAAGCTCCAAGAGGCAAGGAAACATTCTCCCTCAGCACCTTCAGAAGGTGCTGGCTGACACTGATTTCAGATTTCTTGCCTCCCGAAATGTGAGAAAATAGGTGTGTGATGTTTTAATGCCCAGTTGGTGGGCATTTGTCACAGCAGCCCTATAAAACTAATCCAATGCCTTCACTCATGGACCCCCAAATTGATGGTGTCTTGTTTTGCAGAAAAATTAAGGCTATGTTAAATTCCTGCAGCCACTTCAGCCATCCCTACCAAGCCAGAAATGCCGTCAGTTTTATTTACTTGTTTGGGATAAAATGCCATCACATATAAAATGATAGGAGACTTAAAACTGTGGTTCTTACCCCGTGAGTGACTTCTGACATACTTCCAACTGTTCGTGCAAATGAGGTAAAAGTTGCCCCATGGTTTCATCTCCAACACAGCAACTGATCACATTGGGGTTCTCATGAGCTCGCTGCATTATCTTTATCCATGACTTGTCAATATTCTGAAAACGCTTGGCTTCCTAAAAACAGTCAGTGAAAATGAGCATTTGAATAAAAGCAAAGTCTTCGCTTTGGAATAGCCTCTAGTTCCTCAGACCCGCTTCTATTAGTCCTCAGTCTACATAACTTAAAGGAGCATTTTTTTTCACCTCAATTAATTCTGAAAAACAAAAACCCAGAGTCATAAAACTGCTTATTGAAATACTGCTTTGTCACAATGGGGCTTATCACTTATTTGTTTTCTTACATTTAATACATTTTCAAAATGCCACACGATTAATTTACAGAGCTATCGACTTAAAGCTCAAATCTAGTCTTCCAGCACCCCAGGTGCTTGGTTTGATGAGCAAACTGAAGAAGCATGACAATAACTTGATCTCAAGATCTTTTGAATAATTACAGCTCAAAAGGACCCGGGGGAGGGGGGGGGGGGGCAGAAAAAAAGAAAGTAAAAACCCAAAACAAAGCCTCATTTACATTTTTGCTAATGAAATTTTTCTATTTACTATGGATGATATTAAGCTTTGCATTCAATTGCAAAAACGCCTCTAGGAATGGCATAATCTTGCCTGTTTTAAAAACTTTTAAAGGTATCTTTTAAAACACTGCAACTTTCTGGTTAAGAAAGAAAAGAATTATGTTTAAAACAATGTTACAATGAGAAATGAGCTATTTTTGAAACCCTTTTAACCTTGATTTTTAATTTATATAGAGCCTATAGTTATGGAAATTTAAGAAGAGCAGGCTTAATTTTATAAGAGGGATTCTACCTTCATAGAATAAATCTATTAATAAGTTTACTTATTTCAAAGGCTGCAGAGTAAAGCTGTTTTAAATATTTTGTTAAGGGCTCAGAAAGCTAAATTTCCTTGCCCCGTGGTATGTGTCTGATCTACTATTAGTCGACTTAATGATAGTTAATTTTTGTTTATGCAATACAGATTAATTTTAATTCTACTCTCAGACGAATACTATAAAGTCACCTCTTGGAGGAGATGAACTACTATAATCCAACAGTACCATATTTGAGAGGTGCCTGGGTGGCTAAGTCGGTTAAACTCTTGGTTTCAGCTCAGGTGATGATCTCACAGTTTGTGGGTTTGAGCCCTACATCAGGCTCGGTGCTGACAGCATGGAGTCTGCTTGGGATTCTGTCTCCCTCTTTCTCTCTTCCTCTCCTGCTCTCTCTCCCTCTCTCTCTTTCTCTCAAAAATAAATAAATAAACATTAAAAAAAAATTAAATGTAGTAGTACCATATTGAAGGTACCTGATATCCTCAGATAACCTGGGGATTTGAAAATATGTGATTTTCTTTTTTTCTTTTAATGTAAATAAAAAATCAGCACATTTTGAAAACTTATTTTGTAAAGGGGCCAGACAGTAAATATTTTACTTTGCAGGCCATATAGTCTCTGTTACAACTACTGAACTCTCCTGTTGCAATGCTAGAACAGCCACAGACAGAACATAAATGAATAGATATGGCTGTGTTCCAATGAAACTTATTTCTACAAACAGGTGAGTGGACCACAGATTGCCAACCCCGGTTTAAATAAGGTTTTAATAAGGTGGCACCTAGGTGGATCAATCGGTTAAGTGGCCGACTTCGGCTCAGGTCCTGATCTCACAGTTAATGAGTTTGAGCCCTGTGTCGGGCTCTGGGCTGACAGCTGGGAGCCTGGAGCCTGTTTTCAATTCTGTGTCTCCCTCTCTCTCTGCCCCTCCCCCACTCCCTTCTTTCTCTCTCTCTCTCAAAACTAAATAAACGTTAAAAAATTGATAAATAAATGAATAAATAAATCAAGACAGGACCATATGGCTTTATAAAGACTTCTCCAGAGACATACACACAACACAAATCATTCTATCAGTAGTTACAAAAACCATATATATATATTTTTTTAATATATGAAATTTATTGTCAAACTGGGTTCCATACAACACCCAGTGCTCATCCCAAAAGGTGCCCTCCTCAATACCCATCACCCACCCTCCCCTCCCTCCCACCCCCCATCAACCCTCAGTTTGTTCTCAGTTTTTAAGAGTCTCTTACACTTTGGCTCTCTTCCACTCTAACCTCTTTTTTTTTTTTTTTCCCCTTCCCCTCCTCCATGGGTTCCTGTTAAGTTTCTCAGGATCCACATAAGAGTGAACACATATGGTATCTGTCTTTCTCTGTATGGCTTATTTCACTTAGCATAACACTCTCCAGTTCCATCCACGTTGCTACAAAGGGACATATTTCATTCTTTCTCATTGCCACGTAGTACTCCATTGTGTATATAAACCACAATTTCTTTTTTTTTTTTTTAAATTTTTTTTTTCAACGTTTTTTATTTATTTTTGGGACAGAGAGAGACAGAGCATGAACGGGGGAGGGGCAGAGAGAGAGGGAGACACAGAATTGGAAACAGGCTCCAGGCTCCGAGCCATCAGCCCAGAGCCTGACGCGGGGCTCGAACTCACGGACCGCGAGATCATGACCTGGCTGAAGTCGGACGCTTAACCGACTGCGCCACCCAGGCGCCCCTAAACCACAATTTCTTTAACCATTCATCAGTTGATGGACATTTAGGCTCTTTCCATAATTTGGCTATTGTTGAGAGTGCTGCTATAAACATTGGGGTACAAGTGCCCCTATGCATCAGTACTCCTGTATCCCTTGGGTAAATTCCTAGCAGTGCTACTGCGGGGTCATAGGGTAGGTCTATTTTTAATTTTTTGAGGAACCTCCACACTGTTTTCCAGAGCGGCTGCACCAGTTTGCATTCCCACCATACAAAAACCATATTTACCTGAGGTAGCTGTTTGGCAATATCTCCACCCACAAAGACAGCTTCAAGATAAACCCAAAGGTTCTGGACTACTAGCCACTCTTCAATTATATCTGAGGAAGTGGACAATTTATACACCCAATTCTGGATGGTTTTTTTAAATGGAGCATTATATCTAAAAAGTGAAAATGGAAAAAACACTATATTTTAAGGATATATGATTCAGAAAATAACATGGCCTAACAAAGTTACAGGAGAAACATTCCTTTGGAAATGAACATTTTTTTTCCTTAAAAGGCAGTTCCTAATAATTTTCACACAGCTAATGAGATACTTGCTTTTCTAGGAATAAAACTCATATAATTATAGTGATTTTATCTGTTTCCACATATTAGTCATAGACTAGGAAAATGGACTGAGTTTTGTGACAGAGGTCCAGCAAAGGAACTGTGCTTGTTGTTTCTGGGAGTAAAGGGAAGGCAAGGAATAAGGTGTTTTTACAAGACTTTGGTGAACCAAATCGAAGTAAGCAAGAATAACTTGGTCTGCAAGAATAACACTTAGGGCACTGTTACTGGTCCATGAAACTAGTACCACAAGGCCAATGTCAAGATTGAGGGTTGATGTCCATTTACAGGTGCTGCTTTTCTCATCCAAAGACTGCTGGTTTCACCAGGCACTGGGCCTAGATTGTATGGTATTAGAGATCTAGAATAGCTGCCCCCAAATAGCATGCTTCCTGCTTTCTCAACATCAGGGCTAGAAAAGGATTCATGAGAATTCAAGGTGTCCAGAAAGCTGGGCACAACCAAAAAAGACAAGAAACACAATGGATGTCATGCAAGAAGTGATGGGAAGATACTGGGTAAGGACCCAACTGCCTACAGTTGGATTAAGAAGCCAATTTTAGTTTGTGGCAATGACAAGTGGTTTCGATATGGTATAGTGGCATTTTCTGGTGATTGTCAATACAAGGTTCTTAAAACTTGTCATGGGGCGCCTGGGTGGCGCAGTCGGTTAAGCGTCCGACTTCAGCCAGGTCACGATCTCGCGGTCCGTGAGTTCGAGCCCCGCGTCAGGCTCTGGGCTGATGGCTCGGAGCCTGGAGCCTGTTTCCGATTCTGTGTCTCCCTCTCTCTCTGCCCCTCCCCAGTTCATGCTCTGTCTCTCTCTGTCCCAAAAATAAATAAAAAACGTTAAAAAAAAAATTTTAAAAAAAAAAAAAAAAAACTTGTCTTGATCCAGGACAGGTTGCTCACATACAGAAGGGGGTTCTTCTGGGTCTGAAGCGGGTCTTCTGGGTCTGAATGGGGTCTGATGGGTGAGTGCAACCCATAACTTCTCTAGAAGTCTATGTTATACATGGAGGTATAAAGTGAGTTGCACAAAAATTGCCCCAAGGAGATAGGTGAGCTATTCAGATAGTAACAGGCATTTTTATCAACACCCATTTACTGTCCGTCTGACCATTGTTCTGGAGCTGAAAGGCAGTCAATATGCTAAAAGCAATCTTCAAAATTAAAACATGCAGACCAAGATGGTATGGATGGGAACCTCAAGGGGTTGAAGCAACTAGATATTTGAGGCCCAAAATAGTCCTGCACAGAGGAAAAAAAAAAGAGTCATATTTGATGGTTATATTTCATGTAACTTCCAACATGAAAATGGGAGACTTGAAATAAAATCTAGCATAACCAGTTTCGGTCCTATGGCCAGGCCCTTGCATTGCACAACTCTGCATGGTGGAACCTGTCAAGACCGATAGGGAGTGCCATAGACCAATCAGGAATCCAGTAGGAAAGTGTCACAATCCAGGCAATATCTGGAGTTAAGTCTCACCCATGGAATATACAATTTCTTTCTGAGGTCACTTCCAGGTCACCCTAGAGACCCAGCAGCCACTGCCTCAACATTGATTTTATTAGTGCTATAAATATTATACTGATCAGGCTAAATGCAAGTTAAGTATGAAATTAAGAAAGGCCTCAAATCCTGAATTCTTTGGCCACAGAACTATTCACATGACTCCACAGCCTTTTTTCAAGAAGTCATCATTTAGTGGGGGCGCCTGGGTGGCTCAGTCAGTTAAGCGTCCAACTTTGGCTCAGGTCATGATCTCACGGTTTGTGAGTTCAAGCCCCACACCAGGCTCTCTGCTGTCACTGCAGAGCCTACTTGGGATCCTCTGTCATCTTCCCTCTCTGCCCTCCTCTCTCCTGCCCCCCAAAAATAAATAGCACATTTAAAAAATAACTAAGAAAGAAGTCATTTAGGAAATTAGGATGGTAAAATTAGCAGTGATCCATGTGGACATAGTATCCCATGAGGTCCAGAAACCACTGAATATCCCATGGTCACCTGTGCCAGGATTATTCATATTCCCTGACAGCAGAAGACATAAGTAGGATCTTAACCATAGCAAGTCAACACGAAACTCCTAGAACTAGGAGCTTTGAAATTAAGTACGTTATCCAAATACAAGACAGACTTTGGGGCCAGAAGTCATGCAGGATGTCATTCATTAACCAGTGATCTCAACCTGGACAAGGGGTGTTGGAATTCCCATGTACCCTAGACACTGACCTCTGCTAATGACAAAGTTGTGGCATATTTCTTAGAAGTATTATGGCAAAGAACAGTTGAGAATTACTGCATAGTCAGCTAGGGGATTAAAGGTTGCTAATGCCCAGATTAAGACCTGACAGTATACTTAGTCTGACCGATTCCCATTTTCTAAAGCTGCACTTAAGGTCATAGTCACCTTCCAGCTGGTACAGTAGTGCAAAGATGGACAGGTTGTTTCATTTAGGGCACAGTAAACCCAGCACATAAAGAGACACTTTTCACGATAAAAGATGCATAAAGTGTTTAAGTAACAAGCCCCTAGTGATAACAGTTCTTTAATGTGTTGCCAGGATACTTCTCCTGGGCCACTGGATGAACACTTGAGCAGGGCTAGCCAAGGAGGCCAAAGATGACAGATTGGAGGAATGAAAGAGAAAGAAAATAAAATAGATCATCATGGTGGGGAGCCAAAATGTTCAGGAGATAAGCTGCCTATTTGGGGGAAAGTAATTATGATGGGGCCCACCAGGAAAATAGGAAGGAGAGATGAGTACCATAAAGAAGAGACAGAGGCCATGATTGTTAGGGAAAATAGGTAGCTTGTGTGAGAACAGACAACAGTGAGCATTTTAGGTCAGAATCTTATATTATGCCACAGCTGTAAAACTGGGCTGTCACCTAGTATTATATAATTCCAAAAACCAAATTAAAACCTTCCCCCACCAAACTATAAAATTACCTGTTGCTTAGTAAGGAACCTAAGACCATTAAACTATCCTCCATCAAGGTGATACTTTCTCCTGATTCAGTTCCTTTGAGAAGGAGCTCTCCCTTTCCCTTAAATGCGGCAAAACTCAGGTTCTGGTTGGTCCAGTTTTCAATCACCTGAGTCAGCTTGGCTTCAATATCCTTTTCCTTAATGGCAGATATGCAAATGTCCTTCAGAGGGAGATCAAAGAATATGTCATGACATTTTCAATTATAAATTAAGTGCCTTGTAAAATAATGAATTTTTGAGTTTGGACCTAGAAGTCATAGTCATTTTGTGGCCAAAAAACCAAGACTCAAGGTGCACCTGGGTGGCTCAGTCAGTTAATTATCTGACTTTTGATTTCGGCTCAGGTCATGATCTCACAGTCATGAGACTGAGCCCCGTGTTGGGCTCCACACTGGACGTGGAGCCTGCTTAAGATTTTCCTTCCCCCTCTCTCTGCCCCTCCCTCATGCTTGCTCTCACTCTCACTCTCTCTGTCAAAAGAAGAGGAAGAGGAAGACAGAGGAGGAGGAGGAGGAAAAGAAGGAGAAGGAGAAGGAGGAGAAGGAGAAGGAGAAGGAGAAGGAGAAGAAAAAGAAGAAGAAGAAGAAAAAGAAAAAGAAAAAGAAAAAGAAAAAGAAAAAGAAAAAGAAAAAGAAGAAAAAGAAAGGGGTGCCTGGGTGGCTCAGTCAGTTTAACATCCAACTTCAGCTCAGGTCACAATCTCACAGTTTGTGAGTTTGAGCCCTGAATCAGGCTCTGTGCTGACAGCTCAAAGCCTGGAGCCTGCTTCAAATTCTGTGTCTCCCTCTCTCTCTGCCCCTCCCCAACTCGCACTCTGTCTCTGTCTCTCAAAAATAAATAACCATTAAAAAAAAATTCTTTTTTAAAAGAAAAAAAGAAACCCAAGGTCTCAAGATCATCGTATTACAAGTTCAAATAATAACTCTCTTGACTGTCTGACCACTGATTATTTTATTGTACCACCTACATGCAATAGCAGAACTTAAATCGTCATGTTTCTTGATTATATTTTTCATTGGAGTTTTCTGGCCAAAACAGAGATAACCCCAGCTGCTCTATCTCAGCAACTTGCCATGAGAAACAATTGAGAATGTATGTGGGAGTCCTTTGACCTCTTTGAAGTAACATATAATCAGTCATTGCCAGATTCCTGCTTCTTCTGGCCCTGATACGAATATTTCATTTGCTTAAAAGTTATTCTATTTTTTTTTCTTA
This sequence comes from Panthera uncia, assembly GCF_023721935.1. NCBI lineage: Eukaryota > Metazoa > Chordata > Mammalia > Carnivora > Felidae > Panthera > Panthera uncia. The sequence goes on from NW_026057580.1 coordinate 3,921,022, forward strand.
CAAGTTTTCCTGTTTTTCTGAGAACGCTCGATATGAAAGTCTCACAGGGAAAGTAAAAGTAAGGTATTTTCCCCACCATGCCTCTATTTATTTTCATACTTAGAATCACAGAATCTCACAGATGGGAAGGAACTGAAAGGTGCAAAGTATTTCCACAGATAATTATAATCCAAATGGGTGTGTAATAAATGTCCTAAGCGTGGTAAGACTTGTTGTGAGTTCTGAAGAGGGAGAAAGGATTTCTGCCTGCAGTCAGGAGGGAAGGCTTCATGGAGGAGGGAGCATCTGAGACCGAGTGAGATTCCAATGGGTGGTGGGAGGAGATGTTCTACAGCAAGGGAAAAGAGTTCCTTTGGAGGCAGTGAGTCCATTGACAGAAGGAATCCAGCTTGGTTAATAGCAGGACATGCAGAGCAGAGCAAACAGGATGTACCAGGGTATACCGCACTAAGAATCCATTTTGGGGTGCAAATAGTAACTGAGGCCTAGAATTCCTTGGAAGTATAAAATGATGTTTTCAAAGCACAGCTTATAAATGGCTATATTCTTAAGTGTAAAAACCTACCTCTAAGAATGAGATGGTCATTTTGTTTCCTTCAGTAGTATTTGAATGACATTGATAAACAGGACATAATGTTTTGAAAACAACTGCTGGTGTACATATGTAGTTAAGGGAAAAAGGAGGGGCAGGAGACTCAAAACCATATATATGAGAGATTTCTGGTTACATGGTACAGTTCCCTGACTCCAAAAATACAGAATAGTGGATAAAATGCAAAAAAGAGAAAGTAAAAACATAGCCAAGCTTAAAAGCCAAACAAACATCTCCATGAACCAGAAGTGAAAAAGATATGCAAACCAGTGGGTGGACATGAAGCCCAGGCCTGAGGGCTGTGGTGAGTTGTGGAGAGGGGCAGGGGAAGCAGTTATAAAGGGTTTGCATAGACATATCTGGCCACACCCCAGGGCCCAGCGCAGAGACAACCCACTGAAAACTGCCCAGCCTTTCTGTAAAGAAGGCCTCTTTGCTTATCTTAGAGCTTCTGTCTGAGGGTCAGGCATCTAATGTAACACAGGACTAGGGGTTCTCTCCAAAGACAGAGGCTAGTGGGCACCACCGTTGCACTGTCCTCTGCCTCACCCCAGGTCACTGCTATCTCCTGGAAAGGAGCTTATGCACATGTCTGGTGTCCTGAGTTTTGTTTTGTTTTGTTTTTGTTTTTTTGTTTGTTTTTGCAGCTGCCACCCAGGAGATGTCTCTTGAGCACCTGATTCTGGTGGCAAATGAGGTTTATGTTGGAGGTGCCACAGGACCATAACAAACCAGGAAAACATTCTTAACCAGCTACCTACCCCCAGTGCAGAGACAGCAGACTGGAATGCTCAGTCGTACTATGGGAGAGGACTATCAGTGTAACTTCACAGCCGTGGCCTGAGGAGTAGGCTTCTAATTAAACATACATCCGAGGGCCAACTCTAATCCTCTCCAGAGACTTTGTAGGGTGGGTGGTCTCTTCAACTTCCTTATGCCATGCTCCCAAATGCTGGCATCTCCAAGAAAGGAACTTGTGTGAACAACTGTTGCTGTCACTCAAAAGGCACATCCCTTGATGGCCTGAGTCTGGTGAGTAGAGGGGCTTGGGTTCATGGGTTCAACAGGATGGCAGCAAACAAAGAAAGTTCTTAACTGGCTATCATCCCAGGGTTCCGTGCACATAGAACAGACAGAAATGTCCATTTCCTAGTGTTCCCCTAAAAGAGGTATATTTGCATACTTTAAAAGTGGCTGCCTGAGAATTTGGCTTCCAATCAGCCTAAATCCACTTTGGAGCCTGACAGGTCTTGTGACACCTCCAGTTACTGGGAGTAACTAAGGATGAAGTAGAGTACTAGAAGAAACACAAAGTTCTGAGAGCCAAGCAAGAGCTAAGGTGGGCTTGAATGATAAGGCTCATTTCCTACATGAGGCTTCTCCTTCCAGACTGAGAGAGGTGGCTGTTTTATATAATGCATAAAAACCAACACAGAGAGGAAAGTAAAGAAACAGAGGAATATGGCCCAAATGAAACAAGATAAAACCTCAGAAAAGACTTCAATGAGACAGATGGGTGATTTACCAAATAGCTCAAAATAATGGTCATAATAATACTTAACAAGTTCAGGAGAAACATGCATGAACAAAGTGAGAATTTCAACAAAGAGAAAGAAAATATTTTAAAAGTACCAAACAGAAGTCATGGAGCTGAAGAACACAATCACAGAACAGAAAAATACAATAAAGGAATTCAATAGCAAACTAGATGAAGCACAAGAAAGGATCATGAACTCAAACACAGGGCAGTAGAACTTACCCAACTAGAGCAAAAAGAACAAAGAATGAAAAATAGTGAAGATAATTTAAGGGACTTAAATTTAAGATAGATCACATGGGCCAACATTCATGTTATACAAGTCCCAGAAGGAAAAGAGGGCAGAAAATTTATTTGAGGAAATAACGGCTGAAAACTCCCCTAAGATGAGGAAGGAAACAGACATCCACATCTAGGAAGTCCAGGGAGTTTCAAAACAGATGAACCAAGAGATCCACACCAAGACACATTAAAATTAAAGTCTCAAAAGTTGAAAACAAAGAGAACATCTTACAAGTAGCAAGAGAAAAACTTGTTACATACAAGGGAACTCTCACAAGACTAATAGCAGATTTTTCAGCAGAAATTGTGCAGACCAGAAGGGAGGAACACAATATATTCAAAGTGCTGAAAGAAAAAAAAAAGACAAAAACAAAAAAAAAACCCCGCTATCAAGAATACCCTACCTGGCAAATTTGTCCTTCAAAATCAAAGGAAAGATAAAGTTTTCCAGACAGGCCAAAGCTAAAGGAGTGCATCACCACTAGACAAATCTTACAAGAAATGTTGACAACAAAGCCAAGGAAACACAGGGAAAAATACACAAATGGGACAACATCAAACTGAAACATTTCTGCATGGCTAAGAAAACCATCAACAAAATGAAAAGGCAAACTACAAATGAAATAAAATATTTGCAAATCATAAACCTGATAAGGAGTTAATGTCTAAAATATACAAAGAACTCACACGACTCAATAGGAAAAAACCCCAACCAACCCAATTCATAAATGGGAGAGGATCAGAATAGACATTTTTCCACAGAAGACATGCAAATGGCTAACAGGTACAGGAAAATGTGCTCAACATCACTAATCCTCAGGGATTAGCAAATCAAAACCACAGTGAGATACCACCTCATACCTGTCAGAGTGGCTATCTTGACAAAGACAAGAAATAACAAGTATCAGTGAGTATGAGAAGAAAAGAGAAACCTGCACACTACACTGTTGGTGGGAATGTAAATTGGTTCAGCCGCTATAGAAAACAGTATGGAGGTTCTGAAAAAAAAAAAATTAAAAATAGAGCTACATATGATCCAGCAATACCACTTCTGGGTATTTATTCAAAGAAAATGAAAACACTAATTCAAAAAGAAAGAAACCAGAACATAGATACTGAGAACAGACTAGTGTTGCCAGCCGGGTGTGTGTGTTGGGGCAGGGTAGGGGGTTAGGGGGGTGGCGGTGCAAATGAAATGGGTGAGGGTGATTAAAGGTACAAACTTCTAGTTATAACACAAATAAGTCCTGGGGATCTAATGTATAGCATGATGACTATAGTTCACAATATTGTATTGTGTATTTGGGAGTTGTTAAGAGAAAAGTTCTCAACACAAGAAAAAAATCTTAACTATGTGTGGTGATGGATGTTAACTACATATATTGCAGTGATCACGTTGTGATATACACATGTATAGAGTCATTATGTTACAAACATAAACTAATAAGTTTATATCTCAGCAATAAAAATCATATAATTATAGAAATTATATCTCAATAATAAAAAAGAAATACCATACAAACACTAAGCACACACAAAAGAACCAATTTAAAATCTTGGAAAGGAAAAATAATATGTAGTAGATTAATAAGGAAAAGTATAGAATTAGAAATCTGGAAAATGTTCTAAGGAATTCATCAGGAATGTAATACAGAAATAAACAGACTTTTTGCTTTTAAATGAAAGTGTAGTTAAGGGACAAGGAAGATAGATTTAGGACCTCCCAAATGAACATATTTCAAATAATCATCTTATCTCCTTGAGTTACTGTATTATTTTGCAAAATCAAAGGATGTTCAGGGTGATTCCAAATTTTGAGGGTACATTATATAAGGCAATTAGTACACTCTTACATAAAATGTACAATTTTCAGAAAAGAAAAGGATTTTTAAAAATTTTTTTTCTAATGTTTATTTCTGAGAGAGAGAGAGCACAAGTGGGGTGGGGCAGAGAGAGGGAGACACAGAATCCGAAGCAGCTGTCAGCACAGAGCTCAACACGGGGCTTGAACTCGTGAACTGCAAAATCATGACCTGAGCCAAAGCTGGATGCCCAACTGACTGAGCCACCCAGGTGCCCCAGAAAAGAAAAAGATGTTCTTTAATGAACCAGTGATAAGATATAAGCTTTTGTACCTCAATGTCATCCTTATTTTTAAGTAGTGGTGCTTCCATAATATTTCTAAGACAAAATGAATCAGATTCCACATCAAACGGGGTTCCAGTTAACTCAGAGATTCGATCCCAGTGTCTCTGTTTCATTGCCTTATTGGTCATCATTTCCAGTAGAGGACATGACTCACTGAAATCATCAATTCTTTTTTTCAGATCCAAAAAAGCTTGCCAATCTTTAAGCCCTTTTGGGAGTTTACGACACCTTTCAGGGAAAAAAATTTGTATCACTACAAATTTCTTTGTGTGTACACACACACACACACACACACACACACACATATAACAACTTTGCCATATATATATATATATATATATATATATGGCAATATATCAGAGGATAGATTCATTTGTTAAATACCTACAAGATCCTATGAAGATAGCCACTAGAAAAAGGTAAGTTTAATTCAATTAAAACTTACCTGTTTTGAAATTCCTGCAGTTCTGCATTAATTTTTTCAATGTCTACATCTCCCCAAAGTATTTCGTAATAACCACTAATATTGCTCATTACGGTATCATAGAGTCCATACAGCTTCTGCAGCAAGTTGAGTTCCTTTCTGGGAAACCAAATATTTAAGTCATTGCATAATGTGTATTTTAAAAATAAATGTCATTATTGGATAGACAGAATTCATCCAATCAAATATTTCATACATCACATGTGTACTTTATAGACACCAATATGCAAAAAGCCCTGTTAGTTTCCAAACAAAGATTTTATTAAAGCTCCATCAATCGGGTCAAGTGTACAGCTCTCAAATATTCCAAGTCACACTATGACTTGACACTAACAAATGGCTTGATTATTATTACCATTCCAGTCACTGCAAACAGTGTGACCGGCACTTGGTAAGATCAAAGCTAAGGCTAAGATTTTAATTTTTTTTCTTTCAAATGCAAGTTGTTTTTTTTTATGAGAACATCTATCTTTAGGAAGTGACTTAAACATCACTTTCCTACCAAAAGCTTTCCCTCATGTACCCAAATGGAGTTATATACATAGCAAGAATAATAGGAGCGATTATAGATTCCTAGAAAAAGTCCTTTTATCGTGTAATACACCAAAAATTGAGTTTGTTGATGCTCCCAAGAATTCCTCAACGCTTAGCAGACCATGAGGGTCCCCCCTAGACCCAATTTCAGTTTTTGAGTTTATTTCTTGAGCAGTTCTAACTATTTGTAAGGATTGATGTTCACAACTTTTATTATTTATTATAAATAATGCAAAGGCCGAAGTTAAAATTTGCTTATGTTTTTAATAAAGTAAAACTCATTCTATCTTGCAATTATCAAATGGGCACACTGGGCCCTTTAAAAAACACTCTGTTTTTCCAATTCTTGCTTCATTTTGCTGATTCTTAGGAATGATCCCATTGTTAATCATGGAGTATTTCCAACTATGCTAAAAATGACTAAAATAATACAAAAAGAACAACAAGATCTCCAATAAAAAAGGGACAACAATTTTTCTTCAGGTTTCTTATTGTGTTGCCCAAAGCATTGCATCATCTTTTAAGAAAGTATCAAGAGGAGGGCACCTGTTGGGATGAGCACTGGGTGTTGTATGGAAACCAATTTGACAATAAATTTCATATTTAAAATAAATAAATAAATAAAAATAAAATGATCATTGTATTGAAAAAAAAAAAGAAAGAAAGTATCAAGAAAGAACTCTGGAGAGACACCATTTTTGTTTTGCTTTTGTTGTTGTTTAGCTCTCACTTAATACAGTTAAGGAATTGGTCATTTTTTATGTAAAACAGCAAAGAGAAGGCAACTGACAAAAGAGTGTGTTTCCCAAGTATTGAACAGGAAAGAGACACAGGGCAACACACTAGACTCTAACTGTGATAGTCCAAATGGCTATGTAAGTGAGATCTCAGACTGTGGGTCTTTAGATGATAATTACCTGGATGAATTTTACCCAAATCAGTAATTTATGAGTGGACAATATGTTTATGTAGAGGCAAGGGCTTCATCCTGCAAATTTTTACAAGAACCTAAACCATCCCATTTCGTGAAAAGGATAAATGACTGTTCTTCCATTATCTGTGATGTTTGTGTAACTTTTATTTGGGACATCCCCTAAGTAGACAGACACTGAAGGCAGATTTGTACTCAAAGACAGATGATGCAGAAATGAAAAAGTTCATGGACTTGATCCTTCAAATGTGAAAATAAAGATTTTTTGCATTCATAATGCAAGAAAGATGGTGATCCTCTCTTCAACAAAATTATGGGTGTCTGAGTTTTCAACAGTTCTGGGGTTTAGCAATGCAAGTCCAAAAAAAGTCAGAAGTAATAGTAAGCTAGAAGCTGTTGGAGATGGATTTGAAATCGGAAATCAGTGCCTACAGAATGGGTATGGTCCAGGTTTGTGCATGACAGCTGATGAGAAGTTGGTGGTGTCACCAGCAAGAATCCAAGAACTGACCTTTACTGTCCCAGTGCTTGTACTCACTAATCTTTGCCTTAAATTTTTCCTTAAGCTTTTCTTTCTGTCTTACCTCTTAACTTAGGCAAAGGAAACCCAAAACCACTACTCAGGTGGTATCCACTGCCCTCACAAGACCTCCCACTCGCCCAGATCCTTGGAGCTAAACTCATATGGACCCATGGAGTGACCTCTGGAATGACTTACAATCACCTTCACCGCATTATAATACTAAAATCTCCGCTGATGGAGAAGCACATGCTTCATTTACATAACATACAATGTGTGTATTGGCATGTTTCCTTAAGGCACATGCGCAATCTCATGCCTGCCTTTACAAACAATGACAGAGCTTTCCTATTGATATATTCATTCTAACCCTAAATAAAAAGAACCCATTCACCCTCTCTTAGGGAATCATGGCTTTGGAAGCTATTCCCCATGATCTCTTTATTTGCTGCAAATAAAGTTTTCTTTGTGTGACAACTCAAACGTGCAGTTTCTGACTCACCAAGGAGCAAACTCACATTGGTTCTGTTATAGTTGGATTCCGAAGTCAGTTTCCACTTTGTGTAAATATCTTCAAACCAGGGTATTATGGAGTAAAAGTTTGGGTTTTCACTGCTTAAATTCTCACTACATTTTCTAATAAAAGTGCTTTTCACCATTACCTTATTTGTACGTTTGCAAATTACTCATAAATCACTTAAATATAAAAAAATAAATAGTAAATGAGGATGGTTTTTTTCCTGGAATACTGAGGGCTAAAAGAAAACACTGAGTCTCACACTGAGCATGCAAAGAATTAACTAAAGAATTTATGAAAATGCAGGACCCAATCCCTGAGATTCTGATTTAGTAAGTCAGGGCAAAGAACAGACATCTGCAATTCTAACACAACTGGTCATCCAGTTAAACTTGGTGAATGACTGCTTGGAAAAAAAATACAAGCCATCTACCCTAAGGTAGTTGGAAGCATTAATTTATGGTCAGAAAATTTCTTATCTATTTTGCAAAGACATGTTAGAACTTTGATGAAATCAACATAAAGTTCTTTACTGAAAACATGATCCTAATAAGCTAAAGCCACTGTTCTAATTTTGAGTTTGAGGAAAGTTACACAAAATTCCATTAAGATATACTTGCTTAATTCCTAGATCTACTTACTATTTAAAATCAGTTAAGCTCCTTGGCCTTCAATCCTGATGAATTCTATGTTTACTCAAAAGCGAAGAGCACTTAGCATAAATGCAATAAGAAGGGTTGGAAAGCCAAGGATGGCTATTCCTCTAAATTAAAAAAAAAAAAATCCAAAATTGCAGTGCTTCTACAGGCTAAATATAGACCACAAATACCACAACTTTGGCAACCTATTTTCAACTCCTCAAGGACATTTCTGTTGTATATGGTGACCATGTATCCAGTGGGTCAGGAATAGCCAGGAATAAGGGGGATATTTAGGAGTGTTCTAGGGAAGGCTGTCTGCATGATAAAGGATTTAATGATGGCATGATTCTTCTAATGGACAGAATTTAATTATTTGCATGTAACACTTGTACAGTTTCTAAACCTACCTAGTTTTGTGTAAAACCTCATAATCAGTCACAGGCAATCCAAAAAGTTGTTCACCAGATGAATATGTAACAAACTTCCTCCACAGATCATCAAAATTGGCCTATAAGAAGATTTTTAAGTTGTAGCAAAATATAATTAATTCAGGCCCCATTAAGGTAGAATTTATTATACCTGGAATAAAAGCTACATTGTGGTTTGTTTAATAATATCTATGAAACAAGGATCTGTGAAGAAATTTATACTTCTGATACCAAGCTATCAGAAGAAAAGTTGACCACTTAATAAAATTAACTTTTAAGCATTTTAAAAGTATCCATTTGGGGCACCTGGGTGGCGCAGTCGGTTAAGCGTCCGACTTCAGCCAGGTCACGATCTCACGGTCCGTGAGTTCGAGCCCCGCGTCGGGCTCTGGGCTGATGGCTCGGAGCCTGGAGCCTGTTTCCGATTCTGTGTCTCCCTCTCTCTCTGTCCCTCCCCCGTTCATGCTCTGTCTCTCTCTGTCCCAAAAATAAAATAAACGTTGAAAAAAAAAAAAATAAAAAAAAAAAAAAGTATCCATTTTACATGAATTTTTTTTCTTTAATAAATTAAGTGGTCCCTAGAAGACCTGGTTCTCAAGTTCCCATAAATATGTCTGAAAGTACTAAAACAGTATTTTAAATAACCTATAATTCAGGCTTTTTCACTAATTTAGACTTGTCATCTCTTCTACATGGTCCAAATGAGTGAGTATAATCCTTTCAACCCTGTTTTCTCTCCAAGCAATAGTGTATAAAATGAAGGATTCCATTTTAATACCATTTGAAAGAATTCCAGCAATCTGAATCAACGAAGTTAATGCACATGCCCTTTGAACCAAAAGTGGAATCTCCTATACTTACAATGCTAAGTATTAATAGTGTTTAAAGCACCAAACCAAATAGAAATAACCCACCTGTGATGAGATATGTGTGTTCCACATAAAGGGTATAACATATCAATAGGGATCCCAAATTTCCAGCCCTGGAGAATGTCTGGCATCAGACCTCACAATACCCAGAGAGTGAATCAGATCTGACAGCTATGTTAGCTTCTTTTATTTCTTTTTTTTCCTTCAATTTTTTATTTAAATTCTAGTTAGTTAACATATAGTGTAGTATTGGTTTCAGGAGTAGAATTTAGTGATTCATCACTTACATATAACAGTGCTCATCACAAGTGCCTTCCTTAATACCCATCACCCATTTAGCCCATCCCCCATGCACCTCCTTCCATCAATCCTCAGTTTGTTGTAAAGAATCTCTTATGGCTTGCTTCCCCTTCTCTCTGTCTCTCTGTCTCTCTGTCTCTCTCTCTTTCCCTTCCCATATGTTCATTTGTTTTGTTTCTTAAATTCCACAACATACTTTAAAGGAGCCAAATCAGGAAGGGGTGAAGACCTTGAAGGAACTCCAGTGAACTCTTAGTTCCTAGAAAGGGCCATATTTTGCACTGTTTACATTTGTTGGTGGTTAGTACAGTGGTTACTCAACAAATTTACTGACTAAAGTGTCCATGGGACAAGGTGAACCCAGAAAAGGAGAAACAAAAACTTTAAAGTTAGCATACTGTAAAATAATGACATTTAAAATCTTGTCTATGAGGTAAAGACTATTGATGGATGCCAGTCACTCACCCCTTTTCCACTCAGCTCCCAAATAATATAAAAAGACCCATAGCACCATCCAAATGGGGAGCAAAATAATCAGCTTTGTCAGCAGACCAAAGGAGTGCCCAGTAACTCCAGAAATCAGAGTAAAATTGCGTCAAAGAACACCACTGCACCCTGAGGCCCCACATGAGGCTCCTGCTTCTTCCCACAATCCAGATCTTGGCACCTGCTTCTCTTGGGGGTTGGGGGATGAAAGGGCACCTGCTTTTGAGGAGAGTTGGGTCACATGTTCAGCCAGATGCATGGCGAACAGCCTGCTTACCTCACACCCTCAAACACATGCAGAATAGAAGGAGCAAGATGGCAAGAGATGGGCCCTTCAATGTCTTTTCAATGAAGTGGCCACACCTCTGGTAAAAGGGTGACCCATTAAAGTCCCAGTTGCTAACCAATAAATTGGTAACTCCTGATGGAAAGACAAGGAGGTGGGTCTACCTTCAAAATACACCAAGCCTCCAACTTCTCATCAACTCCAATGCCACCAGGCTGGTCCAAGTTACTGTCATCCTGTCCTGGACTATTTCAATAGCCTCCTAATTACTCTCCCTGCTTCTACCCTTGACTGTCAATAATGTACTCTCAACACTTGTAGCTAGAGCGAGTCACTGAAAATATAAGTAAGTTGATGTCATATTTGCTTATACTCAGGACCTTTGCACCTGCTCATCCTTCTGCCTGGAAAGCTGCTCTTCCAGATACCTGCTGGGTCTGTTCCCTCATTTCTCTAGGTCTCCACTCAAATGTCACCTTTTCAAGGATGGTTTCTCTGGAGACCTTCCACTTTATGCACACACAGCCCAGCATGTTATTCCCCTTCCCTGCTTTAATTTTTTCCCTTGGCACTTATCACCATCCAACATTACTATCTATTTTCATCCTCCCTCTTGCTTTTATTGCTGAGGGGTTCTGCTTGGCTCAGCTGGCAGCCACCAGGTAAGCAGATCAATCTTGGTCCTGGCTCCTCCAGAGAGGCAGGCCTTTCCCCCAGGGCCCTGGGGACTTCAGGTAGCAAAGGATCAGAGCCTCCTCCAGTGTCCAGCATAAAGTGCTGGCAAGGGTGATAGATAGGGGGATCTGGTTTTAGTCCAAGAGTGACCATTATTGTCCTAAGGACAAAAGAACCCAAACAATATCAAGGGACTATGACTTTTTGTCTGAGGACATCATATTCAATGAAAGGCTGCATTCCATGAAAACCCTGGCCAGCACAGACAGCCTACCTTATAGAAAACCACCAGAGTTACTGGGCTGGACCTACCCCTCTGGAGCCAGGCAGCACACACAGTGGGTTCTGTGACAGCTGATTTCATCTACTTTGCACAAGTTTATTCCTCTAGGGTCAGCTGCAATTCCCGGTTGCTTGAAGGATCCTGGAGAAACACTTTTCTTATCTGGGTCTGGATTTTCCATTTAAACCACTCAAATCAAGGGAGATACTTGAAAATTCAATAGCACATGAGAAATTCTACTCGGTTCTGATGGAAAAAGCCTGAAGTGCCCCTCTCATGAGAACCTGCAACTGGAGAGATCCCATTCAACTTGACTGAACCTTTTTTACTGCAGGTGCATTTGGTTGGTCTCAATCTTTACTATTTCTTGCTTGTATTACTGAAACTGCCATCGGTCTGACCGCCCTCCCTCCAAAACATTCTCCACACTAATGCCAGAGAAGTCTTTTAAACACACAACTGTTCTAAAAATTCAAATCTGAACAGATCATTCCCTGTTTAGAGCCCTCCAGCCCCTAGGATAGGCTACAAGCTCCTTATCATAGCCTCCAAGGCTCTCTAGGGATTTCTGCCCACTGTGCTGCCTATCCCTCATCCCTATGCTCTCTGCCCAATGCACCCCACACTTCACTCTCTCATCTCCCCTAGATCTCCCTGCTTATGTCTTCATTTCTGGGAGGTACAAATTCTGTCTAATTTGTTTTCCCTCCTGTTACCCCTGGCTAATTCTCATTAGTCCTTCAAGATGCAGCTTAGATGGCTCCTCTTCCAGGAAGCCTTTTCTGGCTGCCCCATCAGCTCCCATTGGTCTGTTTCCATTAACACTGGTTCTCACACCTAGATCACAATGCTCACCACATGGTTTTGCAATTACAATCTATCCAGCTGTCTGTCTCCCTACCAGATTTTAGCAGCTTAGAAGAAAGAACCATTTCTTAATCACCTTTCTATTGACCAAGACACACAGCAGGTATCTGATAAATATTTTTTCATGACTACAAGTGCAGGTGGGATAGGGAACATAAAGAGAACATATAGTACAGCCACTACAGAAAACAGGATAGAGATTAGAAACAAAGAGGAGAATTTCCAGATAATCCTAGGGGCTGGCTTACATAGGAATCCATGAATCCACAAAACATTAACCTAAATGGGTGTGTGGTTTTTCTCTAGATGTGCTCAGCACTCTGGGCATAGAAAAAGAGGGTAAATGGTTGGCCTGACCCAGTAAGCATTGTCCAAGGTAGGGCAAATGAAGTGGGAATTTTAAAGTCATGGATACAGAAGGAAGAAAAATAATGGATACAGAGAGAAGACAAGGAAACTTTTTGTCAATATTTTAAATTTGATATATTTTATTATTTTCATACATTTTATTATTCTATGAATTTTTACCATTAACACACAAACAAGATGTTTGGAACGAGAATGAGGTATAAGCTTAAGTTCAAAATCAAAATCTTATTCTCTAAAAATACAGAGAGAGATTCTGTGGAGAAGAGCATGAAGGGATATAAAAAAAGGAATCAATTACATTATTTAGCAGACTAGAATACAATTAAAATCTGTATGCACTTTAAACATTAACCTTTCCTCTGTAAGACAGAACACATACATTTTTCCCTAAAATTATTTTAAAGACTAACAACACATTTTCTATATGCAGAAAATGAAATTTTACCTGAAATATCTGTAGCCTGTTGCTAGCTTCTTGGGGTGGTATATTTGGAACCATGGGTCCTTCCTGTAATGAATAATATAATCTCCATTTAAATTCTTAATCACATGCATTTATCAATTTATTGAGTTTACCTATTATTTCCTTTTAAATCAATAAACATTATTTTTAATTGAAATGGTCAAATTTTGCCCTATAGATGAAGCTTTCATTTAGTTTTTGTAACAGCCTTACTGAGATATAATTCACATATCATACAATCTCTCACTGAAAACAGACAACTTGATGACTTTTACTATATTCACAAAGTTGTATAACCATGACCATTGTCAATTTTAGAATATTCACATCACTCCAACTGCCATTCATTTCTAAAGGAGCATGACATAGCTAACAAAAAATGTGACAAAATTACACCCTGCATGAAGCTTGTACCACTAGAGCTCTGTCTCATTTCATTTATGATTGTAAACGATGATGCTGTGGTTACTCATTAGAATAACTGATCTAGAGTTCCGACAACAGCCTCCTTTCACCGATGGTTCAGCCCAATATGGAAACAGAGAAGCGTGTAAGTGGAACACTTGGAAGAAGCCAAAGGCAGTCTCTGGTGGCCATCATCCAGAAAACAGTTGCAAAAAGGACCCCAGATGATCTATACAATCATGAATACTATGGATATGCTAAATAATAGACTAGATTCCCAGTGTAATAGAATACGAGGGCCATAAAATGTTAACAAATCCAACTAAAAGAGGCAAGTTCAGCACATGTAAAAAAAGAAGAAGGCATTTATGATTATTATTAAGGGCTTAAAATTATCTTATGAATCCAGACTCACTGTGACCACTAAAAGAAAGTAGCACATGTTAGGGAATATATCCAACTTTTGAGTTTAACTTCAAAGAGGTGGATCGTTATTGGTCATGATACTAGGCTAAATAGTCTGTGGGACTGAGCAAGTGTGACATTGATTATTTATTTTCAATGACTCTGTTGGTTCTGTAGTTAAAAAAAAAAAAAAAAGATCAGTTGCATAACGCCCTGGTATTATGGTATTTATAGTCTCTTGCAACCTTCCAACAACAGTATTCCATTTCCAACTATGAGCATTCTGGCCTGAGAAAGGACAAGAACAGACCTTTTGGTTCCTTCTACAATCTCAAAAGCTGTTGCTCCTTTTAACAGTTATATCTTCTTTCTTCCTCTATAAAACAAGCTTAAAGGACTAGCTATCTCCTGTTTTTCAGATAGCTGCAAATATGCAAGTACAGCCTTTTATATACAATGTGCAAATCACAGTGTATTTCTCAAGACTCATCACTGTCATCGCATATAACACTCCACAGAACATTTTAACCCACAGTATGCAAATACTTGGATTACCATCTCATACGCTTCTGTGAAGTTCATTACATCCTCACGAAAAACTTCCACGGCCTCAAGAAGATTACTTTTAAACTTTGGCTGCACTTGAACTAGTTCATCTTGCACAGAAACCTAGAATAAGAAAGAATACTCAACGTGAGATGTATTTAAATGAAAATGTATTTAAATGTATTTAAATGAAAGCCCTAATTCTATGCCAGCAAGTCTGTTATCCTGCAGATGCCCAGGGATGAACAAGGATGTCTCTGCCATGTTGTTTAAAAGACAAAAACAAAAACAAAAGAGAAATAAATAACCCAAATCCACCAACAGGTGACACAAATAATTCTAGTTCATGACCTAAGAGGCAAAGCCAGCTTCTGTAACTGCGGTTAGGAAAAAGTTTTCTGGCTGATCCAGTCCAGGCCATCACTGTGGCCAGGGGGACAGCTACTGCTTTAGGCCCAATCTGGGTCACATGCTGGCTCTGGGGCCAGGTGAAGACCTGGGATTAATAACCTCTAGGGGGCGCCTGGGTGGCGCAGTCGGTTAAGCGTCCGACTTCAGCCAGGTCACGATCTCGCGGTCCGTGAGTTCGAGCCCCGCGTCAGGCTCTGGGCTGATGGCTCGGAGCCTGGAGCCTGTTTCCGATTCTGTGTCTCCCTCTCTCTCTGCCCCTCCCCCGTTCATGCTCTGTCTCTCTCTGTCCCAAAAATAAATAAAAAACGTTGAAAAAAAAATTTAAATAACCTCTAGTAGGTTCCCATGGTTGTAGTGGTTGGAACAGTCACCTAAAAGAAAGTGATATTACTCTGGGTATTTAAAAAAAAGGGGGGGAATGCCCTCTATAATACTCTTCAAAGTTTCTGCTTAAACCTTCAATCATAATAGCTATCACTTAATTCATACTACCTGCCATGCTTTTTACATAAGTTAACCCATTTAACCCTCACAACAACCCTGTGTGGTAAGTGCTGATATTATACTGATTTTACAGGTGAGAAAACTGAGGCACACATACACTAAATAACCTCCCAAAGACTCCAGCATCAGTAGAGGCAAGGTCAAGATTCAAAACCTGGCAGTGTGGTTCCAGGGCTCCTGCTCTTAACTGTTCTGGACAACAGCATCTGCCTAGGCTACTTTAAGATTATGCATGATTGTAGTAAAAGGATGGGTCAATAGGCTTAACACTAACAGTTAAAGAGGTAGAACAACCTGAGTGAATCTTTCCCATTGAACAATAACAGAAAGTTGAGCTTCACTAAATCTCAGTGGAGGGTTCTCCCTTTCCTTCCCAAGATGCACTTCTCTGACTAAATCATCAATCATTTTTAAAAAATAAGTGATTAGTCAATACTAAACATGAATTTAGATAAATATGAGTATTGAAAAAGCATTTTATACACATTACATCAAGGGAGCCTCATAACCACACATAAAAAAATTCCTAATATGTTCCTGAATGATCACATGAAGAAATTGAGAAAGAAGGGTTATTAACTTGCATAAGGTCACCTAATTGGCTGGTGGCAGAGCTGGAATCACGAGTCATGGCCCCAATTTGAGCTCTGTATTCTTGCAACTCTGTCTTGCTTCAATCTCAGGGACATATCTCTCCATAAATAAGGAATTTTAATCCAATGTTTAATTAACATTCAATAAAAATTTTCACTATAATTAAAGAATCTGGACCCACCCTTCAAGTTCATTTTTAATGTTTAACTGTGTAAATGTTTACCAACTTCAAAAATGCTTAGAGAGAAATATGTAGCTATAAATACCTGCATTAAAAGAAAAAAATCTCAAATCAGTAACCTAACCATCCACCTTAACAAACCAGGCAAAGAAGAACAAACTAAATGCAAAACAAGCAGAAGGAAATAATAAAAATTACAGCACAGATAAATGATACAGAGAATAGGAAAACAATAGAGAAAATCAACAAACTAAAAGTTTCTTCTTTGAAAAGATCAACAGAATTGACAAACCTTTACCTAGACTAACCAAGAATAAAGGAGAAAAATTACTCAAATTAACTAAAATTAAAAATGGAAGAGGGATATCACTACCTACTTTACAGAAATACATGGAATTATAAGAACACAATAAATAGAGTGAATTGGGACCCTATGGGGTAGGAGAAAATATTTGTAAATCATATACCTGATATGGAGTTAATATCCAGAATATATAGAGAATTCCTACAACTCAACAACAACAACAAAAACCACAAACAACTCAATTCTAAAATAGGCAAAGGACTTGACTAGACTTTTCCCAAAGACAATATACAAATGGCCAGCAAGCATATAAAAAGATGATCAATGTTCTGTATCACAAGGGAAGTGCAAATCAAAACCACAATGACATACCACCTCACCCATTAGGATGCCCACTATCAAGGAAACAGAACATAACAAGTGCTGACAAGGATGTGAAGAAATTGGAACCTTTTTGCACTGTTGGTGGGAATGTAAAACAGTGCAGCTGATATGGAAAACAGTAGAGTGGATCTCAAAAACTTAAAAATGGAAAGGATATGATACAGCATTTCTATTCCTGGATATCTATACAAAAGAATTAAAAGTGGGGTCTCAAAGAGATATCTGCACTTTCATGTTCATGGCAGCATTATTCACAATGGCCAAAAGATGGAAGCAATCCAAGTGTCCACTGAGAGATGAATGAATAAACAAAATGTGGCATATACACATAATGGAATATTAGTCCGACTTGAAAAGGAAGGAAATCCTGACACATGTTACAACATGGATGAACCTTGAGGACATTATACTAACTGAAATAAGCCAGTCACAAAAAGATTGCATGATTCTACTTGTATGAGGTACCAAAAGTAGTCAAACTTATAGAGGCAGAAAGCAGAATGGTGGTTGCCAGGGACTGGGGAAACAGAGAAATGAATTAGTATGTAATACATATAGAATTTAAGTTTTGTAAGATGAAAAATTTCTGAAGATTGGTTGCACAACAATGTGAATATACTTAACACTACTAACTACACTTAAAAATAGTTAAGATGTGAAACATTATGTGTATTTTACCATTATTCAAAAAGAAAAACCTTGCACTTGGCTACAATAATCAAGTCATTAGGTTACAGGCATAAGGGTAGACATATGAAGCAACAGAA
This sequence comes from Panthera uncia, assembly GCF_023721935.1. Classification (NCBI taxonomy): domain Eukaryota; kingdom Metazoa; phylum Chordata; class Mammalia; order Carnivora; family Felidae; genus Panthera; species Panthera uncia. The sequence continues at coordinate 3,938,735 of NW_026057580.1, forward strand.
TAGAATTGAGAGTCCAGAAATAACTCCTTACTTTTATGGTCAACTGATTTCAACAAGCGTGCCAAGGCAATTCATTGGTGAAAGAACAGTCTTTTCAACAAATGGTGCTGAGACAACTGGATACCCACATGCTTTTGCATGAAGTTGAACCCTTAACTACACCATATATAAGAATTAACTCAATGTATCAGAAACCTAAATGTAAGGGCTAAAATTCTAAAATTCACATAAGAAAACATAGTAGTAAATCTTCATGATCCTGGATTTGGCAAAGGTTTTCTAGACATGATACTAAAACACAAGCAACAACAACAACAAATAGATAAATTGGACTTTATTAAAAATTAAGTCAAAATTTAAAAAATTTGTGATTCAAATTCAGAGACAGAATGTAGAATGGTGGTTACCAGGGTTTGAGGGGAAGGGAGAATGTAGAGTTACTATTTAATAGGCATAGAGTTTCAGATTTACAACATGAAAGGAATTATAGGGATATAGTGTAATGGCTGCACAACAATGTGAATGTCTTTAATACCACTGAACTGTGCTCTTAAAAATGATTAACATGGTAAATTTCATGTTATGTGTCTTTTAATGTGGAAAAAAAAACAAAAAGAAAGAAAAAAAGGACACTGTCAAGATACTGAAAAGATATCTTCTTTATCCATTCATCAGTTGATGGACACTTGGGCTATTTCCATAATTTAGCTATTGTAGATAATGCTGCTATAAATATTGGGGTGCATGTATCCCTTTGAATTAGTCCTTTGGGTAAATATCTAATAGTGCAAATGCTGAATCATAGAGTAGTTCCATTTTTAACTTTTTTGAGGAACCTCCATACTGTCTTCCACAGTGGCTACACAAGTTTGCATTGTCAACAACAGTGCAAGAGGGTTCCCCTTTCTCCACATCCTTGCCAACACCTGTTGTTTCTTGTGTTGTTAATTTTAGCCAGTCTGACAGGCGTTAGGTGCTATCTCATTGTAGTTTTGATTTGCATTTCCCTGACAACATGGATGGGGCTGAAATAAGTCAGTCAAAGAAAGACATACACCATATGATTTCACCCATATGTGGAATTTAAGAAACAAAACAAATGAGCAAAGGGGAAGACAGAAATTGAGAGAGACAGAGAGAGTGAGAGACAGACAGAAAGACAGACAGACAGAAGCAAACCAAGAAACAGACTCTTAAAGACAGAAAACAAATTGAATCTTACCAGAGGGGAGGTTGGTGGGGGATGGGTTAAACAGGTGACGGAGATTAAGGAGTGCACTTGTTGTGATGAGCACTGGGTGTTCAATGGGAAGTACTGGCTCACTACATTGTACATCTATATCTAATATTACATTATGCCTTAACTAGCTGGAATTCAAGCAAAAACTTGAAAAATATAAAGAAAAAAAAACAAAATGAAATTGAAAATTCAACCCACAGAATGATAGAAAATATTTGCAAATCCTTTGATATAGGACTTATATCCAAAATATATAAAGAACTCTTACAACTCAAAAATAAAAAGACAACTCATTTTTTTTAAAAAAGCAAAGTATTGGGGCGCCTGGGTGGCTCAGTCAGTTGAGCGTCTGACTTCGGCTCAGGTCATGATTTCACGGTTCATGAGTTCGAGCCCCGCATCTGGCTCGCTGCTGTAAGTGCAGAGCCTGCTTCAGACCCTCTATCCTCCCCTCTCTCTGCCCCTCCCCAGCTCATTCTTGCTCTCTCTTTCTCAAAAATAAATAAACATTAATAAATAAATAAATAAATAAATAAATAGCAAAGTATTTAAGTTCATATTTCTCCAGACAAGATGGATGAATGGCCAATAAGTATATGATGCTCAACATCATTAGACACTAGGCAAATAAAGTCATGGTACATAGGACAACATGGATAAACTTCAAAACATTATGCTAAATGAAAGAAGCCAGTCACAAAAGGCTACATATTGTATGATTCCATCTATATTAATGTCCAGAAAAGACAAATCCATAGAGACAAAAAAGTAAATTTGTGGTTGCTAGTGACTGGGGTAAGAGGAAGAAGAAGTGGTTGCTAGTGAGTATGGGGTTTCTCTTGGGAATATGAAAATGTCCTAAAAGTAGATAATAATGGTGGTTATGTGACTCTATGAATATACTAAAAATCACTTTTCATATACTTTGAAATAGTAAATTTTATGGTATGTAAATTATATCTCAATAAAGCTCTTAAAATATATATATTTAAGCTTTAAAATGTATGAAAAAAAACTTTTCTAGAGATAGGGACTTCTAAAAAAAATAAGAATTAAATTTGTACTTACAGCTTTGCTCTGCAATCTGTTGAAAGAGTATCTCAAGGTGTCAACTGCTTCTGATTCTTCTTTGGTTACTTCAACTTCAAATCTGTTTAAAATAGCATAGGCTTCCTGGAGAGTGGGAGTAGAGTTCAGAAACATCACAAGGAAAGCAATTGACAAATGATTTAGATTTCTTCAAAAACACATTCCTATTCTCCCCATTCTTAGAAGAAGACAGTACATTCTAGAAGAGTGGTTCCTAAATTAAACGTGTATAAAAATTGCCTCTAGATTCTAACTGATACCAGATATTTACTCTAGATCCTCGGTCCTGAAATCTGCATTTAATAAGCACCTAAGTGATTCTGATAGAGATGTGGGCAGATCCTAGTATTTCTAGGAAATACTATCCTAGAAAATGTCCCTAGAATCATTTTCTGCCTCTCTCTCCTCCTTGATCTTGTGCAACACCATGCAAGATATCTTCTCATTACTCTATTCAAATAAGAGCTGGCTATGTAAAAAATAGAATGAAACAATGATATGGGAGATATTCTGAAGAAAGGAGACTTGAATGACCAGAGGAATGGACTGGCAAATGGATTTACTAAAATAATTTATGCTGAAGAATAAAGTTTCTGTAGTCAAGAAAAAATGATATGATAATTTGTTAAATCTTGAGGAATGGATGGTCAGGCATCAAAAATTCCCAAACACTAAGATTTAAAGAGGTATTAAAGATATGAAGTGCATTAGCTACCAGAGAGTATAAACACTAAATGGTTTTTAGAAGGCAATACTCGACTATGAGCACTGGCATACCAAACAGAGGCAGTGAGAATGCCAATGTCGCAGGTATTTGGGGGAATAAGGGAGAATGTTCCTTACAGAATTTGAATTTAAATTTAAATTTAGATTTAATTTAGAGAATTTTTTTTAAAAGAGTCATAAAATAAACTAAGACTCTGATTTTTTATTATCAGTATGAGCCAGGAATTTAAATATGAGTCATAAAATACTTGTAGTACACAAAATAATGGCCTCTCCAGTGTTGTCTGCATCCTAATCTCCACAACCTATGACTATGTTACTTTACACGGCAAAAGGAAATTTGCAGATGTGATTATGTTTAAAAAACTTGAGATGGGCAGATTATGCTGGATAAACTGGGTGGGCCCCATGTAATCACAAAGGTCCATATAAGGGAAAGAGGGAGGCCGGAGAGTAGAATCAGAGATGTGAAGCTGAAGCAGGGGCAGGAGTGACACCACTGCTGGAAGGGGCTGTGAGCCAAGGAATAGAGGTGGCCTCTAGGAGCTAGAAAAGGCAAGGAATGGAATCCCCCCTCCCTAAGAGCCTCCAGAAAGAATACAGCTCTGCTGACATCTTGATTTTAGCCCCATAAAATCCATTTTCAGACTTAGGATCTGTAGAACTATAAAATAATACATTTATGTTGTTTTAAGCCATTAAGTTTATGGTAATTTGTTATAGCTGCAGTAGGAAACTAATACAGTACTCTACCCTAAAAATATTTCTGATCTTAGTTCCAACAGTTTACTATTGAGCCTAAGTGTACTGCTCCCACCATGCTGCCCTGAGTATGCCATTGATCAGGAGTGAGACCTGTATGTGGTTTCTAAAGAAAGCTAAAGATATTTGGGGAACTTGGCTACCATGTCAGGACTGATATGAAAGCACAAAACCATTCATTTCTGTAAAATGTTGGTGTTACCATAAAAAACTGAACACTGTCTAGACCAATTCAACATTATTAAATATCAGTATTCCTTTGTATACTGTTCACTGTTGATACTTGTCAAAATCCCTCCAACGACATCAAATCAGAAAGGAGAAAGAGGCAGACTATGCCATAAAATAGATGAAGTATGTTAACAGGATCAATTTTCGTGTGTGTGTGTGTGTGTATGTGTGTGTGTTTGTGTCTTCTTAAATTTTTTAATAATTTTTTAAATGTTTATTTATTTTTGAGACAGATAGGGAGACAGAGTGCGAGCAGGGGAGGGGCAGAGAGAGGGACACACAGGATCCAAAGCAGGCTCCATGCTTTGAGCTGTCAGCACAGAGTCTGATACAAGTCTCAAACTCACAAGCCACAAGATCATGACCTGAGCTGAAGTCAGACACTTAACCAACTGAGCCCCTCAGGTACCCCTCTCTCTTTTTTTGAAAAGCATCTCAAGAAAGAAAAAAAATGCAATCATTTCTTACTTCAGTTGGTCCCAAAGTCATGTCCATTTGAATTTCATTATCACGGATACATGCTAAGGCTTCCATTGCAGATCTGACATCATCTAAATCACGGATAGGTCTAGATAACTTTTTCAAGTATTCATTGATGAATGCTATCATGTCTGACATTTTCTTTTTGTATTCTTCATTCAAATATCGACAGAGTAACATCTTCCATGCTTTAGCCTCAATTGATAAGGCCAATTTCATTGGCCCTGGAGAAGAGGAAAAAAGATCAGAATACAACTGACATACTGAAACTATTTACTTCATGTCTAATCTGAGCATCCATCACTGTACTGCCCTATTTGATGATCACTAGAGACATGTGGTTACTGAACACTTGAAATGTAGTCTAAATTAAATGTGCTATAAAGTTACTACATTTTGAAGATGCAATTCCTCTCC
>NW_026057580.1:3948679-3986992 GCF_023721935.1 Panthera uncia
TGGCTGAAGTCGGACGCTTAACCGACTGCGCCACCCAGGCGCCCCCACAACCCAGTTTTAAACCCAAATCGCAGACCAACAGACCTCAATTCCCATGCTTTTGCCAACCAATCAGCACCAGCCCCTCCCTTCTGAATGTCAACCAATCAGAAAGAACATATTCAATAAGCCCACCTCCAAGCACCAACCCATCAACAACAGTCTCACCTGAGTAAGCATCCTTCTATAGGTGATGTTAACCTATCTACACCCATAGTGCTTGAGCTCCATGCCGCCCAGACACCCTATATGAGATGGGGCAGTGTGCTCTGTGGAGAACACTGTGCCTGAGCAGCACAGCTCTCCCTTAGTCCAGTAAAATTAGCTTGGGTTTTGTATTTCAGGTATTGAATGGCTGTCTCATCATCCTGTGATATTCTAATCCCAAGTGGATTAGCTTCTCAGGAAACCTCAAACTGTCTGACTCCTTCCTATCTCATGTATACAACTCCCTCCTCATAGTAACCCCAAAAAGTGTTTCACGTGTAGTTTAGTTGTTTGCCAATTGAGGACTTGGGCAGTGTATTGATTGTATTAAGCCACCCTTGTATATTATGTACAAAGAATATATAATAATATATTATATAACATACATATTATATATAACATATATGCATGTATATATGTATACCATATATGTATATGAAAGGTAGCTTAGTAACTGCTTTCTACATAACGTAACATTTCATATGAAAATACAGACACTTTACATCACATTTTAAAAATACCTGTATGCAGTTCAAGTGCTCCTACAACAACAATAGGCTTCAACTCATCAATCTCCTGTTCAAAAGTAGCAAAATGTAGAATTTCTGATCTGATTTCAGTCAGAGAGGGGTTGTTAGCCAAAAACTCCTGTAGTAAGGAAACAGGAAACAATGTTTTCTTTAACTTTTGGACAGTATAAATTTCACACTGCTTTTTCTTTTTTTTTCTTTTTCTTTCTTTTTTTTTTCCTTATATATTTTTCCATTTGCATGTCAGGCCAGTAGCTCAGTAAAGAGAGGGATGAACTGGTAGTACCAGAAGATGAGGAGATGAGGCCAAGTGAGGGAATTTCATAGTCTACCATGAATAACTGAGTTATTCATGTGTCCTTAAGTCTCTAACCAAAAATACAGTTGAATCTATGTAAGCGTGACACGCCCTTGAATACCCAGCCTCTGAATGTCTGGAACGTAACTGGTACCCAACTGTTTACACAAATTAAACAAAACCTGCCTGAGCCTCATTACCCTCAGTTGCCTCAGAGTGTCACTGTGAGTACGGCACAAAATCCACTATGTTAGATGCTTGGCCTTTTCAGGTTCTTGACCTCTGCTCATGAGTTCCTGTCATCATTCTGATACTTTCCTGCTTCTCTCACACACGTTAGATATAAACAATTCAAACCCAAACCGCATCACAAGTAGCCAAAATACACCTTCACTTTCACGTCTCGGTCCTCTGTCCAGAGCATCTTGTACTTTTGAAAGTCCTGCAAGGCCTCATGAGCCACCTTCCGTAGAGAATTCACAGAGGAAGAAAGGAGGAGGACCAATTTGGAAATATCCTTGTGCTCCGCTACCCCTGGATAAAAATTCTTCAGCTTTCTTGCAGTAATTACTTCTTCCACAGACTCTGAAAACAGATGGTTTTATAGAGATAACTTCTATATGCAACTTCAAATATTACCAATTTTAATATTTACAGACTTCTTTCAAGCTGGATTTTCTTTTATTATTATTATTATTATTTAAATTCAAGTTAGTTGACATACAGTGTAGTCTTGGCTTCAGGAGTAGATTCCCGTGATTCATCACTTGCATATAACACCACACAGTCCTCATCCCGAACAGTGCCCTCCTTAATGCCCATCACCCACTAAACCCATCCCCCCATCCAACACCCCTCCAGCAGCCCTCAGTTTGTTCTCTGTATTTATGAGTCTCCTATGGCTTGCCTAAACCACTGTGTCAGATTTTGAGGCCTAGATTTCTTTAATGTGGGAAAATTACTTTCAGAGAACAGAACTTAAAGACACTGATTAAAACATCCCCACCCCACCGCCGCATAAGTCCTTCAAGGAAAGAAAGGTCAAAAGAGCTACAATTGTTGCTCTATAGAACAGTATGGTGGTTAAAAGAGATGCACCATACTTATTACCCATATAACCTTTGGCCAGTTTTTTTTTAATATGAAATTTATTGTCAAATTGGTTTCCATACAACACCCAGTGCTCATCCCAACAGGTGCCCTCCTCAATGCCCATCACCCACTTTCCCCTCCCTCCCACCCCCCATCAACCTTCAGTTTATTCTCAGTTTTTAAGAGTCTCTTATGGTTTGCCTCGCTCCCTCTCTTTTTTTTCTCCTTCCCCTCCCCCATGGTCTTCTGTTAAGTGTCTCAGGATCCACGTAAGAGTGAAAACATATGGTACCTGTCTCTGTATGACTTATTTCACTTAGCATAACACTCTCCAGTTCCATCCACGTTGCCACTAAAGGCCTTATTTCATTCTTTCTGATTGCCAAGTAGTATTCCATTGTATATATAAACCACAACTTCTTTATCCATTCATCAGTTGATGGACATTTAGGCTCTTTCCATAATTTGGCCATTGTTGAAAGTGCTGCTATAAACACTGGGGTACAAGTGTCCCTATGCATCAGCACTCCTGTATCCCTTGGGTAAATTCCTAGCAGTGCTATTGCGGGGTCATAGGGTAGATCTATTTTTAATTTTTTGAGGAACCTCCACACTTTTCCAGAGCAGCTGCAATCTTTCCAGTCTTCATGGAAATACTTGTGAGGATTAAATGAGACAATTTATGTTTGTCCTCAGCTCAGCATCCGGTATATAGAGATCATGCAATCACTATTAGCCACTACCATAAACATCTCTTGCCAAAATCTGATCATGTCACTGCCTTGATCAAAATTGTCAAGTATTCCCCATCAGACAGAGACTATACAAATACTTTTATTTGGTCCAAATAATGCCTTACTTTTTCAAAACAGTTGTGAACAATTAAAAATCATGATATTTCATGTGCAATTCCAGATTTTCAACTTCTCTTTTAAAAAGGTTTAATCTTGGGGCGCCTGAGTGTCTCAGTTGGTTAAGCGTCCGACTCTGGCTCAGGTCATGATCTCACGGTTCATGGGTTCGAGCCCCGCATCAGGCTCTGTGCTGACAGCTCAGAGCCTGGAGCCTGCTTCTGATTCTGTGTCTCCCTCTCTGCCCGTCCCCTGCTCATGCTGTCTCTGTCTCTCAAAAATAAATATATGCAAAAAAAAATTAAAAAGGTTTAATCTGGGGGGTGCCTGGGGGGCTTGGTCAGTTGAGCATCTGACTTCAGCTCAGGTCATGATCTCACAATTTGTGGGTTCAAGCCCCACATTGGGCTCTATGCTGACATCTCAGAGCCTGAAGCCTGCTGTGGATTCTGTGTGTGCATGTGTGCGTGCATGCATGTGTGTGTGTGTGTGTGTGTGTTTGTGTCTGCCCCTACCCCGCTCATGCTCCCTACCCCACTCATGCTCAGTCTCTCTCTGTCTCTCAAAAATGAATAAACGTTAAAAAAATTTTTTTAAAGATTTAATCTGGTAGTACAGGGTCCATGTTCCTGCATGGCAATAATTAGCTGAAGCTCAGAAGCATCTCTAAAAAGGACATCCCTGGTGAATTTGCCAGTCCCCTCGAAGACCACGTCACTCATTTGCTCTTTTGTTTTAATTTTAATCAAAATTAAAGCAAAAGAAAGTACACAGTATTTGGCTGAATTAACTAAGTAACTAATGTTGCATGTCCTGGTAGTTGTTTCCCTTTTATCGCACAGAAGCATCCCACTGTGTAGATATACCTCATTTTGTTTATCCATTGATCAGTTTTTAGACATCTGGTTTGCTAGCAATTTGAAGCTATTAACAAATAATGCAGCATAAACATTCACATCTTTACACAGACATATGATTTCATTTGTCTTGGATAAATTCCTAGGGGTGGAATTCCTGAGCCAAATGGTACAGGTATGTTCAACTTTTTAAGGACGTGCCAAACTGGTTCCAAAGTGGCTGTACCTTTATATACATTCCCACCAGCGATGCCTTAAAGTTTCAGGCTCTTTATCAACAATTGGTATTGAAGATTATTAAAAATTTTTATCCATTCTAATAGGTGTGCTGTGGTAGATCGTCATAGTTTTAATGTGTATTTCCCTAATACTAACGGAGTTGAGCTTCTTTTCATGTGTTTTTTAGCCATTCATGCATCTTCTTTGTTGAACTAATCTTCTGACCACTTGGGGAGGGAGATAGTCTTATTATTCAGTTTGAGTTTTTTATATATTCTGAATACAAGTACTTTATGCCAGATGTATGCATTGCAAATATTTTCTCCAAATATATGGCTTCCCTTTTTAATGTTTTGAATGGTGTCTTTTGAAGAGCGACCATTTTTACTTTGACTGAAGTCCAGTTTGTCCATTCTCCTTGTCATGATCATGTTTTTGCTGTCATACCTGAGAAATTTTTATATAACCCCAAATCACTAATTTCTTAAAATTTTTAAATTTCTTTCTAAAGAAATTTTTATAGCTTTAGTCCTTGTATAATTGACTTTGAGTTAATTCGTTTGCATGGTTTAAGAGTCCAACTTCATTTTTTTTTTGCATATGTATATCTAATTGTTCCAGCACTGTGTGTTGAAGAGACAATCACTTGCCCCATTTTTTTACTTCATATCCTTTCAGAAAGTCAGCTGACTCTAAAGTTTATTTCTGGATTGCCTAGTCTGTCCCACTGATCTACATGCCTATCTTTAGGCCAATACTGCACGGCTTTGATTATTATAACTCTGTAGTATGTTTTGAAATCAAGTATTCCAGCTCTATTATCCTTTTTCAAACTAATTTTGGCTATTATAGTTCCTCGCATTTCCCTATTTCCTATTCAAATTTTAGGATCAACTCAATTTCTGCAAAACAGCTTTCTAAATTTTGATAGAAAGTCCACCAAATCTATAGATCAATTTGGTAGAATGGCTATCTTAGCAGTACTGAGTCTTCCTCCAATCCATGAACATGGTGTTACCTTTCAGCAATGTTTTGTAGCTTCCGATGTACAGGCCCCTACACTTCTTCAGTTAAATTTATTCTCTACGATAGTATTATGAATGAAATTGTCTTCTTAATTTCATTTTCAGATTGTTCATTCCAAGTAGTTAGAAATACAATTGAGCTTTGTATGTCGACCTTATATCCTGCATACTCGCTGAACTCATTTATTAATTCTAACAGTTTTGTATGTGCATGTATTCCCGAGGATGTTTTTACATACAAGATAATGTTATATGTTAAATAAAGTCAGTTTTGCTTCTTCCTTTCTAATCTGTATATCTTTAATTTCTTATTAAATCCACGGGATTGAATCTCCAGTATAATGTTGAATAGATGTAGGGAAAGCCAGCTTTCTTAACTTGCTCCTGATCTTAGGGGGAAATAATTTAGTCTTTCACCATTAAGTATGATGTTGGCTCTAAGTTTTTCATAGCTGCCCTTCATCAGGTTGAAGAAGTTCAATTCTATCCCCACACTTTTAAGTTTAACATGAAAGAGGTAGATTTTGACAAATTCTTTCTCTGTGTCTGCTGAGGTAATCATGTGATTTTGTCCTTTATTCTATTAACAGGATGTATTTTCTAAAAATCTTGTATTTCTGGGATAAACCTCTTTTGGTTATAATATAGCCTCCTTTTTATATGTTTCTGAATTCAATTTGCTAACATTTGGGTAAGGGTTCCAGCATTGTCATTAAAAGTAAGGATCCTTTAAAGAATGTTTTTAAATATAAAGAAGTCAAATTTAAACATATTTTCTTCTGTAGTTTGAGCTTTGTAGGTCTCAAGAATTTTTACCTACCCTAATGTCATAAATATATGGTGTTATGTTTGACTCCAACAGTGTAATAGAATACGTATATTTTTAACAGTGTTACAGAATATAGAATAATGGATATGAATTTAAGATACTTTTATTGTTTATTGTTTGTTTATTTTGAGAGAGAGAGACAGAGCAAGCATGAGTGAGGGAAGGGCAGAGAGAGACACAGAGAGAAAGAGAGAGAATCCCAAGCAAGCTTCCCACTGCCAGCACAGAGCCCAACATGGGCCTCTACCCCATGAACCATGAGATCATGACTTGAGCTGAAATCAAGAATTGGACACTTAACCAACTGAGCTCCCCAGGCACCCCTTGAGATACTTTTGTGATGTAATTTAAGTTTTTCCATATGGATAAAAGTTCCTAGTATCATTTATTAAATAAATAGCACATTCTTTCCCCCCTGATTTGTAAGTCTACCTGTGTTATATATCTAATTTTCATACATATGAGTGTTCCTGCACCCTCTGTCCCATTTAATTAATCTATTCTCTATCCTTGGACCATTAAGAAATTGTCGTAATTAGTCTGGCTTAATAATACTTCTTTCTATGTGGCAGGACAGGACCCCTACCCTGTTTTTCTTCATAAATATTTTGAGCTATTTTTGGCTTTTGCACTTCCACATAATTTTGCAAAAGTAATGAAAATTAATTTGACAAATTATAGAAAAAGTTCTGTTGTGATTTCATTGGAATTGTACTGAATTTGCAAATTAAAAAATTGAGTTCTTCAGGTTGTAGGTTTATTCCTATCTTCCATTATGCTATTAAATAATAATTATTTTCTCCAAAACTGCTGTGCAAATATTTTTTACATTTATTTATTAAGTACCTTATGGTTTTGTGGTTATTGAAAAACTATTTTTTTCTATTACATTCTGTCCAGCTTTATTGAGATATAATTGGCATATAATGCTATTACATTCTAGTTGAATTATTAGCCATTGTAGAAACACTTTTGTGTGTTGGTCTCTTACACAAAAACATTACTGAACCTATTAGTTCTAATAGTCATTTCTAGATTTGTTGGATGATCTTTAGATAAGGACAATCTTAGTCTTCCTTTCCAATTATCTCTTTTTATCATCTGATTGCTTCAATAAAATATTGAATGAAAGTAATGATAGCAGGCTTCCTTGTTTATTCTTCAGTTTAAATGGAAATAAATGCTTCTAAATTTTTCCACAGACATCATTAGCATAAAATCTTTCATATTCCTAGTGTGATAAAAGGATGTGTATGGGTGACTAAAATATATCATATATATAGAAGCATATAAGACAGTAGTTAAAGAAGAACGTGACATATATAAAACATGTATTAAATAAGAAGAAAAATTATTTCAATTTTTTCTCAGCACCTAGGTTAAGGAGAGAATGGTGACAATATATCAGTTGTCCTCTCTAGGTCCTCTAAAATTACATATTCCTTCCTTACTCCCAGAGGTAACCGGGATCCCGAATTTTCTTTGAAGAGAAACCAACATTGTTATCTCTAAACAATATATTGTTGAATTTTTTTTAACGGAGTACTAAACACAAACCTAGTTGTAAAGGCAAGAATGTTAATTGCCCATGTTAAAAAAGGTTCTCAGAAAATAAGAAGCTGGACAGTTTGAATCTAGTCTGGCTTCAGCTTTCCTCCAAATCTACAAAAGCCCTTTGTGGGGAAGCCATGGAGGATGATCACAGGTGAGTCTATTGCTTATGATCTGGAAAATACAGGTCTCATCGTAATCAGGACATCTGGCAGGGCTGTGTTTATGAGCCATGTAATGGAATCCAGCAGGGATATGGCCAGGACAGTGGCCTAATCTTTTTCCTTTAGACCACAATTCCTTCCCTCTAGTTCCCAGTAGCAGGTCAAAGCAGAACACTTCCAAAGAACGAAATGAGTCTCCTCAGCTGACCTAGGTTAATGAAAGTAGATTGGCAACTTCATCAGCACATGTGAAAACAAGCAAAATTTAATGTACAGCATGGCATGGTGCCCACAGATAATACTAATGTATACGCAAAATTTGCTAAGAGAGTAAATTTCAAATCTTCTTACCATACACATACACATAAAAAAATGGTAACTGTAGGAGGTGATGGACATATTAATTGTCTTGATTGTGGTAATCATTTCACAATGTATACATATATCAAAAAAATCACACCATATACCCTAAATATATGCAATTTTTACTTATCAAAAATAGTTTGGCTTTCTACAGAAGAAAGTGTCCAAAAGTGTCCACGGAACTTTGGGTCAGTGCCATATCACACCCATGATTACTTAAGGGAATAGCTTATAGGTACTTCAGGTACAAGGAACATACGACCCAGAACTTCTAAGCACCATGTTTTGGCAAACTAAATTCATTGGTCCAACTACAATGCTGAAAGTAGAATTCGTACTAAGCCTAGTTGTAATTTTCCTCTGAATCTAAGATTACGATAGTGGAACAATGATAAAAATCTTTGTTCCCTATTTCCAAACATAGATGGAAATGTCTGTATGTTATGTTTATGATGGAAGATGGAGAACACTCATTTTTTTACTTTTAAAGCAAAATTTACAAATAAGCATGATAAAAATGACAGCCACAAACAAGAATGGGATCTTGTCATTTGCAATGACATGGATGGATCTAGAGAGTATAATGCTAAGTGAAACAAGCCAGTCAGAAAAAGACAAATAAAATATGATTTCATTCATATGTGGAATTTAGGAAACAAAGCAAACAAACAGAAAAAAAGAGACAAACCAAGGAACAGACTCTTAACTATAAAGAACAAACAGATGGTTACCAGAGAGGAGGTGGCTTAAGGGCTGGGTGAAATAGGTGAAGGAGATTAAGAGCACACTTACCTTGATGAACACTGGGTGATATATGGAATTGTGGAATCACTATACTGTACACCTGAAACTAATATAATACTGTATGTTAACTGCACTGGAATTATAATTTTTAAAATCTATATGCTGTCATACCCAGGAACAATCATAAAGATGATTTACTAGTTGTTGTAATTCTAAGATTCTATTCATTGGAGATGTGCTTTAATACTCTTACTCTCTTCCTTCTTTGCTGGTTTTGTTGTGTTTAAATGCATCAGGTCAGTAGTACGGCTGGGACTGGTGACGACAGGCTTAACTTGACGGGTCGGCTGTTGCCCCCAGTGAGCCACTCCTCTGCTGACTTCCAGGGTTAGCTGGATCATACGGTTAATGGCTTGTTGAATGTCATCCAAACTAGGAACGATTACCTATGGAGAGAATAAATGAATTCCTGGTACTGGCAGCACATGCCATCCATCCCTCTGTTTCTCACCAGCCCATCCCCCACTGGGTGGGACAGCCTCAGCTGGCCCAGTGGAAGGCTGCTTTGAGGAGAGGGATATTAGAGGAGGGTAGACTGTGGACTTTCTCTATCCTGAAGTTTTCCCATTCTATCATTTCCCGCAGGCTAAAAGGTCAGGCATAGTACTTGTCATACTTTCCCCATGAGGGCGGCCGGATGTGGCCATAAATGGTGGACTGTGTGTTGGATACCAATGAAGCAAAATGATTGAAGAAGCTATACTGCCAACGTTCCGACCTCAGTTCTTTGAATTGTGCCAAACAGGCAAAGAAGCTGTCCTCCAGGAGGCCAAGCTGTGTAGATGTAGATGGCGACAGATGAGTCACAGATCGTTCCTGCCTGGCCTTATCCTATGGCTCATCACAGAATGCACCTCAATCATCCTGTGTGACTCGGAGTTCCAGATGCCAGTTGGCAGCTGAGACATGAGACGGTGGTAAAAATAAGTGTCGGGAGAAGGCACAGGGTCCATGTGCTCAGGGCATAGGCTCTTTCTTTCTATCCTGCCATTTTGGGTTACCTTACAGCTGTGTGTTTGCTGTCGGGATGTGGACTTCTGAGATGGACTATTTAGATAATTTAATGCTTGAAGAAAGAAAAAGCAAGAATGCTTTTCAAGTACTTGCTAACTGATGGCTGAACAGAGATGCTTAACTCATCTCTTACACCATCCTTCAATACACCATGAACTGCACAGAGTAATTATTTTATAATGGATAAAAATCACATTCTGATTTTTGTTAAATATTCGGGTAAAACCAAAAAATACATAGTGGGTACCTGGGTGGCTCAGTCAGTTAAGCGTCTGACTCTTGATTTCGTCTCAGGTCATCATCTCACAGTCCGTGAGATTGAACCCTGTGTCAGCGCAAAGCCTGCTTAGAATTCTCTCTCTCCCTCTCTCTCTGTCCCTCCCTCGCTCGCCCTCTCTCTCTCTCAAATATAAATAAATAAACATTTAAAAAATATGTAGAACCGAGAGGTTATTCTAAATGAAAGTTCAGTGGTAGTCCTATATTTCTTTAAAAGTTACCAGAATATCATTATATTAACTTGAATATTAATTATACTTACCACATTCGGAATCGCAAGATGCACTTCAGTTTTTATGAAGGAAATAACATCTTCTGATCGCCTTCGTCCATATTGGCTATAATAAGATACACATTGAACTTATAAAACTTAACCTAAAGTTTCATAAATAGCTTGATTATGCTACCATTTTCAATCCTAAAAATAAAGACCATTTTCAAAATACCAAATTACATGGAGAAAGTTATTCATAATGAAACCATAAATTTCAGAGAACTAAGAAAACACGTTAATGTTATTTGAAGTAAAATATAAGTCTCCTATACATTTTCTAGTATTTTAATGTTGCTCTCTCTCTCAGTAATAACCATTTAATAACGTTTACTAAAAGCACTGCCTGTTCCCAGCCTTGTAACAGATGCCAGACAAGATCACCAACAAAAAGCATATACCTTCCTATACTTTCATATATACACTTTTTTGCAAGATTACACAGGAGGTTTCTGGTCAAAGCCTTCCAAAAACTGCTTTTGTAAACAACATACTCATGCTCAGGCAGAAGTACAGACATACAGACACACAAGTGCAAGTAATGAAGAACACACATCAGAGCTATAAATTGGTGATCTCCCTCCGCCTTGACCTCTGTCCCCACCCTAAACAAAATTATAATAAATGTCTCATTGCTCTCCACAGCAGGAAATGCTGTCATTACTGAAAAACTACACCTTCCTTTATAAAGATGGGGGGGGGGTGCGGGGTGGAAATCATAAGTAACACAAAGCTTCCACAGTTCAATGTGAAGACCCAACATTACATATTATTAGAAGGAACTCTTTGAACCAAAGCAAGCAAACAAAGGGAAAAAGACCTTTAATTCATAATCCCGTTCTGAAATCCAAGATGCAAAAATAAAACAAGTCTAAACTGTATTTAAAAGAGCACAATCTGAGAACAAGAAGGAGTTTTATAAAGTATAAACAAACAGCTGAAGTGACAGAGGCAGTGAACAGCACACTAGATCATTCAGTAACTTATTTGACAAACTAGAGATTAAAGAATTCTCCAAAATTTCAGGTGCAAAATACAGAGACAGATATTACTTAAAGAAAAGGCAAGGAAAAATTAGGGAAAAGTAATGTTTATTGACTGCTTAATGTACGCCAGGCACTTTTCCAAGCACTTTCCATGAATCCACACATTTCATGCTCACATTAACTATGTGAGGCAGATCTTGTGATTATTATTTGCATTTTACAGATGAAGAAACCAAGGTAGGGAGAAGCTGAGTAACTTACGGAGGGTCACTCAGCCGAGAGACACTTTACTACCTAGATCCAGCACATGAATCTTACATATGGTTGATTAAAGCACAGCCCTTCTCTCATCTTCAGAAGAGACTTGTTTTATCATATTGAAAAGAGTCCTGTGTGCCTGACAGGATTAATGGGAAAAATTATCTACACAAAAACATACAATTTGTGAATTTCCAGAAAAACAGGAGAAATCCTATAAGCTCAAAACAACAGGGTGTTATTTAGAAAATTGGATTAACAGCAGAACCCTCATCTGAAAGTGGGAACAAAAGAAGCCAATAAAACAATATTTACAGAGTGTGAGAGAAAGAGATTGTGATCCAAGCTGACCTAACCAGCATTCATGTGTTAGGGTAAGAAAAAGACATTTTTTTTTTTAAACTTTTATTTATTTTTGAGACAGAGAGAGACAGAGCGTGAACGGGGGAGGGGCAGAGAGAGAGGGAGACACAGAATCAGAAGCAGGCTCCAGGCTCCGAGCCATCAGCCCAGAGCCCGACGTGGGGCTCGAACTCACGGGCCGCGAGATGGTGACCCGAGCTGAAGTCGGACGCTCAACCGACTGAGCCACCCAGGCGCCCCAGAAAAAGACATTTTAGACAAAGGAGGAGGTTGCAGTATCATGCTCATGTGTATCTTTTCAAAAATGACTTAATGCTATAGGACTTATACGTCAACGTGGCATAGCAAGTTCAGACTTCAAAACCACTCTTTGTGCCAAATATGTAACAATCATGGATAGAAAATATAGGACATGAAGATACTCAAATGCAAGGTTAGCACGTCCATGAATCAGAAATGGGTCAGAAACACATAAACAGCATGGGCAGGAGTCTGGTCAGGAATTAGGCAGTGACAGTGGAAGGTTGGCTCCTGTGGACTCTGAGGCACTGAAAGCACTCCACGTGAGATAGGGCCTCAGACAGGCCTGCTACTCAAAGCCAGAAGCTAAGGTAATCCTCCTCCACTTGTAAAGAGGCAAAGCAAAAACAAAGCATAGTCCATCAACGTACTGTCTGCAGCTATAACATCTCCAGAAGATATGGGCCTGGGGTGATGAAACAAATCCATAGCATCCCCAGGAAGCAGTTAAGTCAGGTCACTTGTGTACTCCCTGGCTGAACCTGCCATATGCCCCGTATCTCTTCAGTGGGCAGACATCATGAACAAATAAGACTCGGGTCTATATCAAGGTCCCCAGGATCATGGGAGACAAAAGTAAAACTCCTATATAGGGAGGCAGGGTGGGAGAGAGAAACATAACACACACACACACACACACACACACACACACCTTTCATTCAGTGAAGTTCTATAAACTAAAATCCCAATAGGCATGAATAAGTTTTACAGTAAGAAAGAGAATGAAAGGAATTAATAATTGAAACAAAAACACACTCCAGATAAAATCAATGTATAGAAGTAGAACAAACTCTAAAATAAGTAAATTGATAATATTCAAAGAGATAAATGAAAGTTATTTTCTCCCAACATAATAAGTTACTAAACTAGAAATAAAGAAATAATACAATACCTGGAAAATAAGAAAAAGTATTAGTTGAAATATTTAAGATGAGAGAGATGAGATCTTTAGACTAGAAAGAGAGATACTTGCTCATAACGTAGCCCAGAAAGGCAAAAAGACAAAATAGATGACAGAGTAGTTAGGAGACAGGGAGGACAGACTGAAAGCCCTAAGATTTGAGATGACTGCATGTCCATTGTTCCCAGAACAGTTACGGGTTAAATCTGCCCTGACACTTCATCTGGGTAGTGCCCCTACACTTGAAACAGTATCCTGTTTGGAACAATAGATCATGTGGTCAACCTATTCAACATTCAACTACTTAAAGTTCTGTAAGAAGAGAAAGAAAGGAATTTCCCAGAAGGAACAACTGAAAAGGAAATTGCTGAGGATTTTCCAGGATTAAGGAATGCCAGACACCTTGAAATAGAAAGTGCACTCTGAGAACAAAGCAGGATGAAATAAAGACAAATCCACACAAAGAAAGAAAACTGAAGAACATCAAGGATAAAAAACTATCTTTAGTTAGACTTAGTGCAGACTTCTCATCACGCACATTATAAGTCAGAAAAAAATGAAATACATTCAAAGTGCTGAGAGACAAACAAAAACTTTTTATCCACCTAAACTGTCATGGAATTGTGAGAGCAAAAAAGACATTTCTCAGACTTAAAATAAAGAATAAGAGCGTTTACCCCTCATATACCCTGACTAAGGAACCAGTGGGATATAAGAAATACACAAGAATCTGGAGGTGTTTTACAATATGCCAGTAAATAAATTATTTTTACGTGTTCAAAAACAGGCAAAACTAAAACATCAAGCAGCAATAATGAGGTAGATACTGTTCAGTGAGTAAATCATGCCAAGGCCCTTGTAGTGAGAAATAAGACTAGAAAACTGAAAAACCATAGACAGTACTTCTTTTTTTTTTTTTTTTTTACCTGGAGTAAAATACATGTATTCTCAATTTAAGGCTAACTACTTAAATAACTGAAGTATAGTAAGGAAAATAAAAGGAAAATATGATCCAACCCAAAAATAACAGATAATGAAACGAACCAAAGAAAACAGACACTAAAAAGAAGACACAAAAGGAAATGTCATAAGTGTAACTATATCAAAAAATTACAATGAATATAAACAAATTAAACTCTACTAAAAGGCAGAGATAATCAGATTGAATTTAAAAATCAGGTATATGATGCTTTTAAGAAATAAAACAAAAAATTGCACAGTAAGGTTTGAATAGAGGGCTAAAAGTGATATACCAAAAAAGCTGGTAAGGTAAAATTAATGACAGACTAAAAACAATTAGAGGAATTAGAATTAATATGCATAAAGAAATAAAATAAAAATAAAAGATAAGGTGCTTTAAGCAAATTTAACTAATATAAATGCACCTAACAGCATAGCCTTAAAACACATAAAACAAGAACTGAACAAAACAGAAGGGAAATTTGTCAAGTTCACAATCACGTTGGGAGACTGTTAACAGTGTGATTAAATTAAAATTCAGCCATGATTAGCCAATGAATAAATCTAACAAAAATGTGCAAGACTTTTACATGGAGAATTATATAATTTCATTAAGAAATAGTAAAGAAGACTTAAATGGAGAGGTAATCATGATTCTGGATGGAAGACTCAATATTATAAGGATGCTAATTCTCTCCAAATTGATCTATAGATGCAATGTAATTTAATCCTCTCAAAGAAAAAAGTTAATTTTTCAACAACTTTTGTTTGGTTAACTTACAATTATGGGAAAAAATACATTGGCCTCCTACCTCACAGAATCACAAAAATCAATATCATGTGGATTAAATCCCTAAACATAGAAGACAAAAGTATAAAATTTTAGAAGACGTCATGAGGTAAGGAAAGATTTCTTTTAAAAGACATAAAAATCACAAGGAAAGGATCAATGAATTTTAATGTTTCCAAGAAAATATTGATAAACGTGAATACTTTAAACTCAGCAGAAGATACCATAAAGAGAATGAAATGACAGGTGCAACTGGGAGAAGATATCTGCTATATTATCATCAACAAAGTAATATATTGAGAACTTCCATAAATAAGTCCAATCCAATAGAAAAAAACTGGCAAAAAATAAAGAAATGAAGGAAGGAAAGAAGCCAAGCCTAGTCAAGACAAGACATGACAAAAGAAAAAAAGGAAACTTCAAGGAAAAGAAGGCACAAATGGCTCACAGCCATGAAAATATGTTCAATCTCATCAGTATCCAAGAAAATGATTATTTAAGTCCTAGTGAGATGAGATTTCACACCCCATTCTTGGCAAGAATTTTCTAATTGAAAAATACCAACTGTCTGCAAGGATGAGGAGCCATGGGGACTCTCAGGCTGGGCACTGCATGGTTAAATGAGCTATTCACATACCCCATGGCCCAACTATTCCATTCTTAACAAGTGTAGCAAGAGACAGGTATGAAAATGTTTACATTGGCTTTATTCAGAATATTTCAAACTGGAAACTACCCAAATGACCATCACCAGGAGAATAAACAGATTGTGTATACTCCAACTATACCTAAGTGAAAATAAATTATATCAACATAGATGAATCACAAAAACATCACACTGACAACAGCATAAATACAGGCAAAATTAAATACTTTGATTAGGGATACAAACTTGGGAAACTATAAGGAAAACCAAGACAATAATAAGTATGAAGTTCAGAATAGTGGTTACTACATTTGAGTGAGCAGAGAAAGGACTGATAAGGGGAATGCTGGTGTTCAATGTTCTTTGTCTTGGCCTGGATGTTAGGAACATGACTGTTCATTTGATCACTATTCTTACAGTATTACACATATATTTTAATATAGTCTTTTCATAAATGTTATATTTTTAAATTTAAATTTATCAAAATAAGAGGTAATATTAGCATTATGTTATGATAGCATTACCATACTTATTTAGCATATTTTCAACTTGCCTTGAAACAAATATTCTTCTTTTCATTGTGTCCAAAGATAACCGTGTAGCTTTTTGAAGACTGTCTAGCAATTGATGAGAGAAAAAAGCATAGACCTCTTTACATTCCTGTAACAAGAAATCATATTAAAAGTTGGGTTCAGGGCACCTGCGTGGCTCAGTTGGTTAAGCATCTGATTCTTGATTTCAGCTCAGGTCAGGATCTCACAGTTTGTGGGATTGAGCCGCACGTCAGGCTCTGTGCTGAGACCACAGAGCTTGGAATTCTCTCTCTCCCTCTCTCTCTGCCCCTCCCCTGCTCACATGCTCTCTCCCTCTCTTTCTCTCTCTCTCAAAATAAATAAATAAACTTAAAAAATAAAGTTGGGGTCAAGATGATGGCATGGCAAGATCAACTTCCCCAACATGGTATCACAGCAGTCATAGCCATGTCCTACAGCCAGACTGAGTGACAAGTCTACCCACCACTGTGCCACAATCACAGCCCTGCCACAACAGAAGGGCACACAGAGCACACATAAGAGACACCCCTTGAGTGTCTGGCTCTGGTGATGGGAGGAGACTGAAATTCTGGGCACAAGTCCACTCCTTTAAGACTGTGAGATGCAGATGAATAATCTGATACATAGAAACAAACACAAGAGAATTAGGCAAAATGAGGAGATAGAGGAATATGTTCCAAACAAAAGAACAAGAAAAAAACTTCAGAAAAAGAACTAAATGAAAGAGAGATAAGCAATCTACTTGATAAAAAGTGCAA
Organism: Panthera uncia; assembly: GCF_023721935.1. NCBI lineage: Eukaryota > Metazoa > Chordata > Mammalia > Carnivora > Felidae > Panthera > Panthera uncia. The sequence goes on from NW_026057580.1 coordinate 3,965,589, forward strand.
TAGTCATAAAGTAACAGTCATAAAGATGAAAGTAACAGTCATAAAGATGCTCACCAACCTTGGGAGAAGAATGGATGAACACAATGAAAACTTCAACAAAAAGAGAAAATAAAAGAAAGTACCAAAGAGAAGCTATAACTGAACTGAAAAATACACTAGAGGGGTTCAACAGCAGACTGGATGAAGTAGAAGAACAGATCAGTGAGCTGGAAGAAAAGCAGTGGAACTCACCCAAAGCAGCAAAATGAAAACAGAATTAAGAAAAATCAAACTATCATGAGGGACCTTTGGGACAACATCATGTGGAAAAAGTGTTTATAGGGATCCCACAAGGAGAAGAGAGAGAAAGAGCCAGAAAAAATTATTTAAAGAAATAAAGGCTAAAAACTTCCCTAGTCTGAAGAAGGAATCAGATATCCATGTGCACAAAGCACAGAAGTCCAAATAAGATGAACCCAAAGATATCCACACCAAGACACATTATAATTAAAATGATAAAAAGCCAGGGTACCTGGGTGGCTCAGTCAGTTGAGCATCCAACTCTTGATTTTGGCTCAGGTCATGATCTTGCAGTTGTGGGATTGAGCCCCACGTCAGGGTGCATGCTGAGTGTGGAGCCTGCTTAGGATTCTTTCTCTCTCTCTCTCTCTCTCTGTCTGTCTGTCTCTCTGCCCCTCTCCCCCATTTGCACTCTCTCTCTAAATAAAAAAAAAATTTTTTAATGATAAAAGTTAAGGATAAAGAGGGGTGCCTGAGTGGCTCAACTGGTTAAGCATCGACATTGGCTCAGGTCACGATCTCACGGTTCATAAGTTCAAGCCCTGCATGGGGTTCTGTGCTGACAGCTCGGAGCCTGGAGCCTACTTCAGATTCTGTGTCTCCCTCTCTCTCTGCTCCTCACCCACTCACACTCTGTCTCTCTCTATCTCTCTCAAAAATAAATAAACATTAAAAAAATTTTTTTAATAATCCTTGTTACAAAATAACAACTTGTTACATACACAGGAAACCCCATTAGGCAATCAGATTTTTCAGCAGAAACTTTACAGGCCAGAAGGAAATGGCATGAGATACTCAAAGAACTGAAAGGAAAAAAAAAAAAAAAAAAAACCACTTCCAAACAAGAATTCTCTAGGTGGCAAGATTATCATTCAGAATTTAAGGGGAGATTAATAGCTTTCCAGTTAAGCAAACACTAAAGTTCATCACCACTACACTGGCCCTAAAGAAACGTAAAAGGGATTTCATTATGCTGAAAAATATTGGCACTAATTAATAATAACAAACCATATGGAAGTAAAAATATCACTGGAAAAGGTAAATGTATAACAAAGGTAGTGAGTCACTGACATATAAAGCAAACATGAAGGTTAAAGGACAAAAGCAGTAACATTAGCTAAACTATAATAATTAAAGGAAGTATAAAACAAAAAGATGTAAAGTGTGTCACCAAAAATATAAATAGCAGGAGTGGGGCAGAAAAAAGTAAAGTTTTGAAATGTGTTTAAATTCAGTTACTGTCAATTTTAAAAAGACTACTATTCAAATGGGATATTTTACGTAAGCCTCAGAGCAACCACAAAGCAAAATACAAAGAAAATGAGAAAGGAATGAGAAACTTAGAACACTAAATAAAGTCATCAAACCACAAGAGAAGAGAGAAAGAGAAGAAAGGAACAGAGAGAAATTACAAAAATAGCCGGAAAGCAATTAACAAAATGGCAATAGGTATATTCTAATCAATAATTGCTTTAAATGAGGGGCACTTGGGTGGCTCAGTCAGTTAATTTTTCCACTATGGAAACATTAAGAATATAGCCACCACATGACCCAGCTCTTTCATTTCTGGGTATTTGTCCCCAAAATATGAAATCACTATTCCAAAAAGATATATGCACCCCTATGTTCACTGCAGCATTATTTACAATAGCCAAGATATGGAAACTACCTAAATGTCCATTGATAGATAAATGGATAAAGAAGGTGTGGTATATTTACACAGTAGAATGCTACTCAGCCTTAAAAAAAGAATGAAATCTTTCCATTTGTGACAACATGGCTGGACCTTGAGGGGATTATACTTAGCAAAGTAAGTCAGACTAAGAGAGAGAAATACCATACAATTTCACTCATATGTGGAATCTGAAACAAAACAAAACAAATGAACAAACACAATAAAACAAAAACAAATGCATCAATACAAAGAACAGACCAGTGGCTACCAAAGGGGAAGGGAGTTAACAGGTAGGTGAAATGGGTGAAGGGGGTCAACTGTATGGTGATGGATGGTAATGAGACTTGTGGTGGTGATCACTTTGTAGTGTATACAGATGTCAAATTATAAAGCTGTATACCTGGAAATAAAATCATTTAAAAAAGAAATACTATTAAATTCAGTGTCGAAAATAAGAACTTTAACACCCCAAAGCAATAATACAATATTAGAAGTGACATGTGAAGATAAATAATAAACTATACAATTTTAATCATATTGTAGAAATAATTTCAATCCCAAATTACTTGTGTATTTTTTAAACAAAAAACAATATTTGAATAACTGCATTTCATAAACCCCCTAGTAAACTGTAAGACCTTACTCAAAAGCCAAAAGCTCAAAAACACCTTATTCAAAATAATCCTGGTTTGCTCAATCCTCCAAAATTGGCCCACTTATTAAGTATGGTACATTTCTTAATGCTCGGAGGTATGGGCATAAGTCTATCTTTCAAAAACTCAGCTTATGGCAAGGATATGGAGAAATGGGAACCCTCTTACACTGTTGGTGGGAATGCAAACTGGTGCAGCTGCTCTGGAAAACCGTGTGGAGGTTCCTCCAAAAATTAAAAATAGATCTACCCTATGACCCAGCAATAGCACTGCTAGGAATTTACCCAAGGGATACAGGAGTGCTGATGCACAGGGGCACATGTACCCCAAAGTTTACAGCAGCACTTTCAACAATAACTAAATTATGGAAAGAGCCCAAATGTCCATCAACTGACAAATGGATAAAGAAGATGTGATTTATATATACAATGGAATACTACTTGGCAATGAGATAGAATGGAAATCCTGCCATTTGCAGCCATGTGGATGGAACTGGAAGGTATTATTCTAAGTGAAATAAATCAGTCAAAGGAAGACATATCATATGTTTTCACTCATATGTGGAACTTGAGAAACCTAACAGAAGACCATGGGGGAAGGGAAGGGGAAAAAATAGTTACAAAAAGAGAGGGAGGGAGGCAAACCATAAGAGACTCTTAAATACAGAGAACAAACTGAGGGTTGATGGAGAGAGGGGAAGGGGAAAATGGGTGATGGGCATTGAGGAGGGCACTTGTTGGGATGAATAACAAATGTTGTATGTAAGCGATGAATCATAGGAATCTACCCCCAAAACCAAGAGAGCACACTGTATACACTGTATGTTAGCCAGCTTGACAATAAATTATATTAAAAAAATAATATAAATAAAAGATTCCACACTAAAATGAAAAAAATAAAATAAACAAAAAGCTCAGCTTAGAGGATAAATGTATTTTAAAATGTACAGTACCAAATGTATATGGGATAAAACTTCCACCATCCTGGGACCATGGTTTGCCCCTCTGTCTAAGCCCTTCTTTCCCTCCAGAGGAGTCACCAAGTTTATTGGTCAGAACACAGGACAAGTATTGAGCCTGGGCAGGGATCTGGATCCCAAGTCTTGCTTGCACGGTGAGTCATGAGTCACACCTTCAGGGCCAGCCTCTGGCCATAGTGTTCCTCTCCATTCTACGCCCTGCTCCTCTGAGACAGGGTGGACCAGCCAGGTTGAGTTGGATCAGAAGACAGGGTTATCAGGCATGAGCAAAGAGAAATATGATCAGGGCTGGTGAATTGCCAGGCTAAAACACAGGCATGACAGAGTCAGTTTTTTATGTTAGATAGACCATTCTGGCAGCACTGTGGAGGATGATGGATGGGAGAGGCAGAGGCTATGTAGGCGGTGACTGCACTAATGCAACTAACTTCAAGTGATCCTCCAACTTTGATGATCCTCCTTTGATGATAATCAGACTTGCTCTAGGGACCCCAGCCAGTGTCAAAGGGAATGCAACTGGAAGAGAAGGACTGGGGCACTTGGGTGGCTCAGTCGGTTAAGCGACCAACTTCAGCTCAGGTCATGATCTCCCGGTTTGGTTGGTGAGTTCCAGCCCCACATCCTGGCTCACCGCTGTGAGCCTGTCAGCGCAGAGCCTACTTCAGATCATCTGTTCCTCTCCCTGCCCCGCTTGCACTCTCCCAAAAATAAATAAATATTTTTTTAAAAAGGAAGAGAAGGATGGCTGGCATGGGCATACACTGCCTCACTCCAGCTGACTCCTACTGCTTGATAATGGCCGCCTGGAGCATGGTACTGAGAAGAAATCAACAGCTAAAATCTAGTCTAGCGGGGAAGTGCTTCTCCATCCATTGATGATACCCTTCTGGCCAAAGAAGGTGAAAGCAGAACAGATGTGTGCTATTCATTTCCAAAACTGTATTACAGTGTGTGTTAGAGGTGTAAAATAGAGAAAGAAGGAAAAGAAGGTGAATAGGAGGGATTAAAAGAAAACTGACAGGAGGAGGAGAAAGCAGGGATTAGCACACATGTGGGAGCTGCATTTACAACTGAGGCATGACCGCAAGGGTGAGGCTTAGAAAGGAACAAGAAACCCCATGAGTCCTTCTCAACCTCCACTCTCAATACATGTCAACACAGTGTTGAAACTCTGCCCACCCAGGGTTTCTCCTGGGGAGGAGTCCACAGTCTATCTGTGGTGCTAGTGAAAAACGCAGATCCTTGGGGCTCAAATGAATCAAAATGTGGCCTTGCAATATACCTAACTCTATTCAATACAATAACTAAAAACATCTTGAGTCAAATGAATTCTCACTATAATCCCAGAAGTATGACATTTACTATATAAGAAAACATGGTCAATCACAATAGAGGGAGATAATTATATATAACTGTACTGACAGAATCACATTAAAAGGTGATAGTGTTGGGGAAAACTAAAAGGATTTGCTGTATCTTGCCAGATCCTACAGTGTAGCATTGAAAATTATATATTCTGGATTTCGTTATAAGTCCAGATTGGTTGTAAGTCCATACAGGTCGGCTGCAGAACTGCCTAGAAGAAGCACCAGTTGGGGGTCATGTATAATCCAAGGAGTAATAATTCTAATACATTGTATGAGGTTATTTTGTAGCAAATACCTTCTTAAATTCATCTTCTTTATCATTAAAATCAGCCTGAGGCAGGATATTAGTCTCATAATCAGGGTTTTCACCCTCTTCTGTTTCACTTCCAAAAGCAACATGCTTCCTCTGTTCTATAGATAAATGATAAAACAAAAATATAACCTTTAGTATTGAGCATTTGATTTATTCCATATGGCCAAAACTTCCTAGGAAACCCCTTCTTTAAAAGTTCTTAATTAAGGGTGCCTGGGTGGCTCTGTCAGTTAAGCATCTGACTTTAGCTCAGGTCATGATTTCATTGTCTGTGGGTTTGAGCCCCGTGTCAGGCTCTATGCTGACAGCTCGGAGCCTGGAGCCTGCTTTGGTTTCTGTGTCTCTCCTCTGCTCGTGCTCTGTCTCTCTCTCTCTCTCTCTCTCTCTCTCTCTCAAAAATAAATAAACATTAAAAAAAATTAAAAGTTCTTAATTTAAAATTTTAAGACTTGTTTCTGTAGGAATCATCTTTGAATTCAATTTAAATCACTCATCTCAATAGAATCATAATTCTACTAAGAAATACACTCTTCTATATGCTGCAGCTTAGTATACAGAATTAAAAATATTTGGGGGCACCTGGGTAGCTCAGTCAGTTAAGTGCCTGACTCTTGATTTCAGTTCAGGTCATGATCTCACAGTCATGAGATGGAGTCCGGCATCAGGCTCTGCTCTGAACGTGGAGCCTGCTTAGGATTCTCTCTCTTCCTCGCTCTCTGCCCCTCCCCCCCTCAAAAAAAATTTTAAGAGCATTTTACATATTATCTTTCTAAAATATGTGTTTACCTTTTGAATACTCTAACTTAATAAGCTGATATTTGGGGTTTTCGACACTTCTGAAGAAAGCTAATTAAACTAAGTAGACAAACTAAGTGGAAAAAAGAAAAAGAAAACATGCTGTCAATACTTATTTAAACTCGTAGTTTCTTAGCCTTGGCACTATTTTTTTTTAATGTTTATTTATTTTTGACAGACAGAGACAGAGAGAGACAGAACATGAGCTGGGGAGAGGCAGAGAGAGAGGGAGACACAGAATCCGAAGCAGGTTCCAAGATCTGAGCTGTTGGCACAGAGTCTGACACAAGGCTCGAACCCACGAACTGTGAGATCATGACCTGAGCTGAAGTCAGATGCTTAACAGAATGAGCCACCCAGGCACCCCAGCACTATTTTTTTTTTTAATTTTATTTAAATCCAAGTTAGTTAACATATAGTGTGATAATGGTTTCAGGAGTAGAAATCAGTGATTCATCACTTACATACAACACTCAGTGCTCATCCCAACAAGTGCCCTCCTTAATGCTCATCACCCATTTGGCCCATCCCCACCCACTTTCCCTCCAGCAACCCCCAGTTTGTTCTCTGTATTTAAGAGTCTGTTATGGCTTGCCTTCCTCTCTGTTTTTATCTTATTTTTCCTCCCCTTCCCCTATGTTCATCTGTTGTGTTTCTTAAATTCCACATACGAATATAACCATATGACATTCATCTTTCTCTGACTTATTTCCCTTAGCATAATACACTCTAGTTCCATCCATTCCATCCATATTGTTGCAAATGGCAAGATTTCATTCTTAGCACTATTGATATTCTTTGTTATTGAAGGCTGTCCTGTGCCCTGTAGGGCTGTCACCAGCACCCCTGACCTCTACCCACTAGATGCCAATAATATTCCCCATGATGCACAATGACTAAAAATGTCTCCAGACATTTTAGAATGCTGTACTGGAAAGAAACAAAGAGAGACAGAGAGAGATTAACAATAGCAAGCCTAAGACTGCTTGCAGCATTGGTCCTGATTCCCACTATTCTCTAGTTGATATAAAAAGGGCCTAAGCAGTTTCTGCACAATTTCACTGTGCCTAAGCAGTTTCTGCAAATGATGTGGTGTATGCTGAACACATGCTTTCCTTCAGGGAGTCTGGAATCTTGGTACCTGCTAAGCAGAAGGCACCCACCTGAAAACATATCTATAACTCTTGCAATTCAAACTTTAGAACTAGCAAAATTACCCGGTAACGGTTTTGCTGTTTTCCCACTGTCCTTAACTTCATAAATAGCTTCAAATATTAATATAAGTTCTTTGACAGCTTCTTCCACATGCTTACTTTTGTGGTTTAGGATATCAGCCCATTCTTTTGTGTATGTCTGTTAAATAAAGCAATGACTATTAATTTACAGATGCTTAAAAATACTGTGAAACTTAATTTATAAAACTATAATTAACAGCACTTGAAAATAACTAGAGATAGTTGCCAATAGCATAATGTTTCAGATCCCATACTTTCAATGGCTAAAGGCATACCTGGGAAGGCCCAAGCAAAGAAAAAGAGGAAAGAAAAATAAAAACTTACCTGATTCAATCACACATAAACATCTACCTTCACATTTATATGGTGAAAAGAAAGAAGGCAGAGGTGCCTGGCTGGCTCTGTCGGTAGAACATACAATTCTTAATCTTGGGGATATGAGTTCAAGCCCTGTGTTAGGGGTAGAGTGTACTTAAAAAAAGAAAGAAAGAAAAACAAAAGAAAGAAAGAAAGAAAGCTGAAAGACAGGAGAGATAATGATGTCAAAAGTTGAAAATGAGAAGTTTTTAAAAAGATAATCCAAAGTGTTGCTTTGAGATTCAAACGAGATAAGGCTTTTAAGTGAGCAAGTGAGCACGGTGCTTGCTTATGCCAGGCATCAATTTAAGAGCTTTATGTGTATTAACTCATTTAATTAAATGACCACTGCTTGAGATGGGTAATATTATTGTCCCCATTTCACAAATTAGAAAACTGAGGCTCAGAAAGAATGAGTAACTTGTCCAAAATCACATAGCAGGTGGTAAACATAGGAGTTTACAACCAGCATTGTCCGATTTAAAAGTCTGTGCTCTGCCTTTCTGAACTTTTCGAATAGGCTTTGGGAAGAAGCTGAGAAGTAGTTAAATTCAGAAAAGGAAACTGGTCTATAAAACTGAACAGACCTTTTGACATGTCTACAATGTCCATAACATTTTAGAGAGAGAAAAATAAATGGGAGCATTCCACCCTTCCCAATTTATTCACCACAGTGGTAAACACTGGAATGCCAGTGGTAAGAGCCACTTCAGATAAGCAGGGAAAGCAAACAACTCTAAAGAGGCAGAAAACAGATTAGTGGTTGCCTAGGGCTGGAGAGGTTGAGATGAAATTGTGTTATAAATGTTCTAAAATTGTGGCGATGGCTGTATAACTCCGTGAATAAACTCAAACCCTTGAATTGTACGCTTTAAATGGGTAAAATTGCATGGTGTGTGAACCACATCTCCATAAAGTTATTACCAATAATAATCCATGCCAGAAATCACCTAAGCTAGGAATTGGAGGAAAGCAAATGGAGATGGGAACTGAAAGATGGGGAAGTGAAGACAGCATGCACGAGAAGCTGGTGAAGTTTGGTTGTGAATGAGAAGTGAAGGGAGGTGTGGGAAGGTTTTTGTTTGTTGGCAACGAAAAGATAATCTGGCACATTACACTGTGAGGGGGAGGAGTCCGGTGGAGGGGACGAAGTCGAAGATCTAGAAGAGAGGGAAGAAGACTAGGGGAGGAAGGTTGCCAGGAGGGCAAGGAGGTGTGGGATCTAGAGCCCATCTGGAGGACCTAGATTTTGAAAAGAGGTCGAAAACTTTCTCCATGGACCATTCTTAGAACTCAGAGAAGAACAGACTGAAATACTGAGGGGAAGTCCAGGGGCAGACTGGAAAGACAGTCAAAATGATTTTCTTTCTTTCTTTTTTTAATTGAGATATAATTCATAATGTAATAGCACAAAAAGTACCCTTGTAGAGTGTACAACTCATTGGTTTTTGGTATATTCACAGAATTGTACAACCATCCCTGCTATCTAATTCCAGGACATTTTCATTTCCCCCCACAAAGAACCCGCATACCCATTAGTAGTCCCTCCTCATCACCCATCTGGCAGCCACTAATCTATTTTCTGTCTCTACGGAGCCAAGGTGATTTTGTTGAAATGACTTTTAACAACCTTTAATGTATTTACCAGTTTTCCTATCATAACTTGAATCAAATTTCCCTGATTTTCTATTCCATTTGTATACCTATCGAGAATCAGATATGTCAGTCAGGGTTCGTCAGGAAAACAGATGCCACACCAGCTATTTTAACCAACAGAATGAGAGGATTTAATATAGACAATTGGTAAAACAACTGTTAAAGGACCAAAAAAGGCAAAAGGGATGCAAAGGTCACACAGAGAGTTACTTCAGGAAGCAGCTCCCATACCTGGGGAGTGGGAGAGCAAAGGCAAGAGGCTGGAGTTTTTAGACCTAGAGCTGGGAAGTGAGGGAACTGCCCAGTTGGTGCTACTGCCTCAGGAGCTCAGAGAGAGACGTCATGGTGTTGGTACATCTGAGAAGCACAAGAAGCTGGTCCTGGAAGGACTGGAAAAAGCTAGAACCTAGGATTAACTGCCACTGCCAGTTAAGAGAGGTCGTCTGACTGTATTGAGAACGGGAAGAAAAACAGGAAAGAGCAAGTCCCTTCTCTCTCCTCCATCCTTCTTCTAGCAGCACTATTGGCAAAACCTAAAAGGGAGCCAGCTGGCCAAAGATAAATGTAGTTTGCAGAGTCCCAGCCTCAGTGTCACAGAGCAAAAGATCCAATTTGAAGCCACTGAATGACTACAAATATCCCTGGTTCCCAAATATGGTCTGAAACCACATTTGGGATATTGGCCCAAACTAACCTCCTCCCCCCCAACATTAGCATTATGTGTGCATGTTTCCAAAACTTAATTCTGTCCAGAGTATTACTAGACTTTCCCGGTCATTTTAAATCTTACTCTGCCTTCACTATTAATGGCCTACCTGATGCAAAGGCAGCCCACATATCACTAGACCTTAGATATCTCTGACGCAAGTGAGTGGGGCATACTGACTGGCAGAGCACTCTTCAAAATTCCAACTCTCGTATCTCTGCCTGCAGTTTGGAGACTTAACACTTATCTAATAGTAATAACTTCTTCTGTTGTGATGTCAATGCAATCGCCACATTCACACCCACTCACACTTAATCTGTCCCAATTTCCCCGATTTGTGTGATCTGTTTCTCTTTCTATGCATATAAAAATTCTTGGTTCATGTTTTCAAAGTAAATGCGATCTGGTAAGTGTGAGTATTTCCCCACTGAGCAGTTGACTGTGTCACAACAATTATAGGTACATACCAATAGAAGATGATTATCATTATAAGTGGAACAAAAAGAAGGACATCCGTATAGGTATTCCCTGCCCCTTTTAATTGTGTTTGTTTATAAGTAGGGCCTGGTATGAAGTACATACATATAGTGAAATTCTAGGATGAGCGAGAAGAAAATGGCAGGCAGGAAATTACCCCTAGCCCCTGCAGCAGGAAACAGGAGACTTCTTTGGAAATTTTCAGTTGCTGAGAAAAGATCATTACGGAATCTGAAGGGCTCTCCCTCATAGAATAATATGGAATCCACTAAAAAGAGCAGATGGGGGAGAGTCTTGGATTTATAATTTTGCAGCTGACCTGGACAGTAATCAACTCAGGTTGAAACAGGGATTCAGAGGTCTCTGAGAGGAAGTCTCTTGGGAGAAAAATGGGACTCTGAAATAATAGCGTATTTGAAGGAAAATGTGAAAAGAAAGGCAATTAGAACCCCTAGGGAAAACAAAAAGTTGTATAAGAAAAGATGTATTGTATGTTCAGTACTTGATTCTGCATTGGCTGATATTTACACAGGCATAATAAAGTGTTGCTACTTACTATCACTGTTTAACTAAAAATAATTTTATAACTATATTGAGAAGACAAAAGAGGAGTGATAGAGGATAGGGTCAAAAAGCTAAATGCTCACTTATTGAAGCGGGAAGAAAATAATGTGCACATTTGCTAACTCAAGAAATAGCACCCGAAGTATATTACTTAGAGATGTAGAAATAATACTATAAGGAATGACTAAAAGTTTAAAATGAGTGCCTTTCGTAGGACCCAGATTGTGATCTCCAGGTACCATTTTCCACTGGTAACATGGAAAGGCATGAGGGCTAACTAGAGAAATGGGTGATCCCAGACCTGGGGCAGGAAATGTACAAGATGAGCGTAAGGTACCCTCTAGTTCCAGAAAGCAAGGAAGCTTTCAAAAACTACTGGAGTCATATTAAAAATATAGAAGCCAGCCTGAAGGATTCCACTGAAAAAAGATGGAAAAACTTAACTTCAAAAAGACATACAAATGACCAAGAGACACATGAAAAGATGCTCAACATCACTGATCATCAGGGAAGTACAAATCAAAACCACCATGAGATATCACCTCACACCTGTCAGGATGGCTAAAATCAAAAACACAAGAAACAAGTGTTGGTGAGAACATGGAGACAAAGGAACCCTCTTGCACCACTGGTGAAAATCCAAACAGTGGTGCAGCCACTGTGGAAAACAATATGGAGCTTCCTCAAAAAGTTAAAAATAGATCCAGTGATCACACTACTGGGTATTTACACAAAAAATACAAGAACAGTAATCTAAAGGGATACATGCATCCTATGCTTATTGCAGCATTATTTATAATAGCCAAATCATGGAAGCAACACAAGTACCCATCAATAGATAAATGGGTAAAGAAGATGTGGTATATATAAACAATGGAATATTACCCTCCATAAAAAAAGAATGAGATCTTGCCATTTACAACAACATGGATGGAAACAAAACAAATGATCAAATGAACAAATAGAACAAAACAGAAACAGACTCATAAATATAGAAACAAACTGGTGCTTTTGTTTTCTGGAGAGATGAGCAAAATAGGTGACGGGAATTATAATCACCAGTTATAAATCAGTCACAGAGATGTAAAGTATAGCATAATAGTCAATGATATTGTAATAATGTATGGTGACAGATGGTGACTCTGCTTATTATGGTGAGCACAGAGTAATGTATAGAATTGTCAAATCACTATGTTGTACACCTGAAACATTAACATAACATTGTATGTCAACTATACTTCAATAATTAAAAAAGAGAGACAGGCACCTAATCATATTTGCTTCCTGAGAAACAGTGTATTGTGCCAGCGCCATTTAAATAATCCATCGTTTTCCCCACTGAACTAAAAATACTATCTTTGACACGTATTAATTTTTATTGTGATTTTTTTTCTCCTAGATTCTTTATTTTGTCCCTCTAAATTATGTTTTTTTCTGTTAATGCCATATTAATTTGATTACAATGGGTTTCTGTATTTTCATTTTTTATTACCTATTCCTTATTATTAATTAATTTAAAATAATATAATTTAATACAATTTATGAAAAGAATTGTATAGGAATTCTAACTGGAAGTGTATTAAATTTATATAGTAATTTATAAAAAAAAAAGTGATAGATTTTTTTACAGGAGATTAAATACAAAATCCAGCTAAATATTCTTTATAAGAGAAAACCTAAAATAGGAGAACCCAGAAAGGTTGAAAAAAAAACAGAATAGAAAAAGATATATCTGGAAAATAATAACCGAACAAAGCCAGCGTAGCTACATTAATGTCAAACACAATAAACTTCAAGGATAAAAAGCTTAACAATGATGGAACGAATAGCCAGGAAGACACAATCATTTTAAATTTGCATGCTCCAAGAACAGGATGTAAAAATGGATCATTTAGTGTTGTCTCTGTTACAGCCAAGGTCCCAGTGCTGGGAACAAATGATTTTAAGGTCCTACATATTATGAAGAAGTGAATTCTTAAATGGTAGCAGGGGAGGCAACCATTAGCCCTTTGCCCATCTTGAGATTATAGAAAGGAAGCTTGATCATTGGTAGAGATCAGGTAGAAATAAGTGTAGCGTCCTTCAAAAGAACTACTCAGAGAACTTGACCCATGTCCTCTAGAATTTGGGGATGAAGGGGCTGACTCATGTCTAATTAGTCCTGAGGCAAGAGGCCAACTGGCTTATCCAAACCCCTAAAGGCATGAAGAGGTGTCCTGGAAAGAAGAAGCTGAATTTCCATAGCAACAGGGTCAAAGGACCCTGTATCCCATAGGCAGGATTGGAGCCCATGAGACAGAGGCACCCTTGGTTGTCTTGAAAAGGACACTAGCAAGGTGACCCAAACCAGCAGAGTAAGTGTAGCAGAAGCACATGGCAGGCAAGAAATAAAAGAGTCCAGTTCAAGATGTAAAGTGAGTACTTCTAGGAGAGATTGTGTTATGTGTGTTATGTGTTATGTGCCAGACCGTTAGAGTTCCTATTTTTGTAATTTTGAGCCAATGGAGAATAAATAGATACTCAAATAATTTCAGTATAATGTGATGCTGAGGTTAGGTTTTGTCCTATGGAGACTAGATGCCACTGCTGGTTGAAGGCTTTAAGATCACGAGTTTCACAATCAGATTTGGTGGCAATGTGGAGAATGGATATGATGGAGCCAGATACAGAGAAGAGAGACCAGTCAGATCATAACATCAAGCACTAAACTCAAAATGAGCCTTAAGGGCATGACCTAAGAAAGGGGTAGTAAGTATGGAGAAGAAGAAGCAATTAATTCAAGCAAACTTGGAGTAAAAGGCAAAAACTGGCCTGAAGACAATTGGCCTGAAGCCTGAAGACTGACTGGAGGTAGGAAATGGGAGTGTGAAAAGGACTCCAAAGGACTCCCAGATTTCTGTGAGTGGCTTAAAGGGCAAGGATGTGGTAGTTAAAACCAAGAGGTAATCAATATTGCCCTGGGAGTAAACACAGAGGAGGAAGAGCAGTAAACCACTGACAGAAGGAACCCCAGGAAACTCCAGCATGAGGTTGAGGATATTAGTAAGATCCTATCTAGGGTGTGGCCATGGACTTGAGTTGTTGAAGTCTTGTAAGTCTTTGAATCTGAGGATTTCCAAAAAAGCAAGGATGTCTATATACTACTAACAGAGATTTCCACGTTTAGATTATAAATTCACATTTTAGGTATATGAGCCAGTATTTCTATGATTAAAATATAACACGTAAATGCATACCTCATTGAGTGTCAACATATCTTCTACTTTGGTGGCACCACTTTCAGGCAGGGAAATTAACACAGTTTTGGCTATCTCCTTTAGAACTGTATCAATATGCATTTCACACAAGTCGCTGATCTACCAAGAAGAAAAAACATGGAGAGGAAAACTCTTCTTTCATCCAAGATTTACTTGAGTTATAAAATAATTTAGAGGGCTGTATCTTGAAACTTGGGGCCTGAGCCAAGATAATTTGGTGGGAATTGTAGGAGTACATTTACAAAGAAAGCTTGACGTGGAACTAAAGTTTTATAGAGCAGCAACATATGTCATAATCTGATATACGTTATCTCTTTTAATCCTTATTCTGGCCCATGACTCATTACTATCCAAGTTTTACAGCTAAAGAAACAAAGGCTCAGATAAGCAAAGTAACATGGGAAGGAACGCAAAAGGCAGATCATTGTACCTAGATTTATCTGACTCTCAAGCCTCTGAGTTTTGTCTATTGACCCTGCTGTCATCAGAGAAAAGCACATCTAAGAAGGTATGCATGTTCTATGTAGAAAAGATGGCAGAAATCAACAGACAGTTTCCATTAGGTGAATGCCTCATCTAACTAACATTAGATGTATTAAAATTTAAGCACTCCATTTTGCCATTTTCCACAGTCTACAATTATTCCATTTTCTAAACTACACTGTGGAGTTGAACTACCATTTTAACATATTGAAGGCAAGTAATTCAGAGACAAAAACAAGGCAACTCTGCATGAAAAGGCCCCAAAGCAGTTAGAGAAACATAAAGCATTATTTTTTTTAACTCAGTAGATGTCCTTTTAGTTAAGAGTCACATCCTTTAAATAGCTTTCATAGATAAGCAAACTATTATTTATAGCCTGAGTATTAATGTATGTAGTTTAAAAAAATGTATTTATCATACCTTCTTTAAAAGTTGATTGAACATATCCAAAACCGAGTCAACTTCTTGAAAGAAGCTCTCTAGTGTTAAAGATGACCATGTTAATATTGTGAGCCCTTGTCTCAACACAGATTCCACCTAGAAAAAGAAAAGAAAAAAAACATAGCGGCTTCCATGATTAACAACAACATTTGCATTTACTTAAAAAGGCTTTCTTTTTATTACCTGGAAATATTATAGGTTATATTTCCTTAATTTTATTTCTCTCCATTATACTTGGTAAAGGTGACTTTGTTTTTTAATCACCTTCGGCTGTCCATGAAGAATCATGGATTCTTAGAAAGTGCTCGTTATTTAGATTTAGTTGTTTTTCAAAGGCAACAAAACTTGTTGACAAGAAATCATTCTATAGGAGAAATAGAGCTATAATGTTGAACTAGAAAGATAGCGGATCTAGGCAAGAATAGATAAAATCCATAATCTGTGGAACGGGAATCTAATTTTAAACACCAGGGAAATCAATATAAAACCTTCAGCATTACCAACCTTTTTCATTCTCGGGGTCATCAGATTGACAAACACTGAAGGCACTTCCTGACATAAGTCATCATAATACTGCAGAAGACCCTGTTGAAAGTCAAAATGGTGTGTTTTACTTTAATTTATTTTAAAGCAAGTCATATTTTGATTCACACCAGGAAGGTGTCATTATACCTGTTTCCTCATGGTCCTGCCAAGATTAAGGCCGTTCACCTAAATTTATATTAATTTACTATACTTTTTCCTCACCTGTAAATTACCTTAGCATCTCCTTTAAACAGCAAGTCAGTGGAGCTTTCTAGAGTTGTATTTTTCATATTTACTATTTAATTACCTTTCTCTATTTATGCTATTTTATTTTATTTTTTTTTCAACGTTTATTTATTTATTTATTTTTGGGACAGAGAGAGACAGAGCATGAACGGGGGAGGGGCAGAGAGAGAGGGAGACACAGAATCGGAAACAGGCTCCAGGCTCCGAGCCATCAGCCCAGAGCCTGACGTGGGGCTCGAACTCACGGACCGCGAGATCGTGACCTGGCTGAAGTCGGACGCTTAACCGACTGCGCCACCCATGCGCCCCTATTTATGCTATTTTAAATAGCATGGATAATTATCTTTTCAAGATGTCTCTCATTATAAGTTTTTCCCCGTTCTGGAACACATGAAAGCATACTTATTATTGATGTCACACTTGTTTTCTTGAATCAAAATAAATGTATGCACAATCAGAATTAATAGGCTTATATATTTTCTTTTAGATATTTTTTAGAGATGAACCGTAATGATCAATTTTTGACCACTTCATAATTTATTGCAGGGTGTGATGGGAAATAAGGATTCCAATTAATCCTTCCCCAAATTAATAATATTAAGCTGTTTCAATGTTTACTTAATAGTTTCAAAGTTATCAACTCCTTTCCACCTTTTATATTCCCAGTATTCTGTTTTCACATCAGTATTTTAATACTATCAAGAAGAAACAAGGGAATATAACATGGTATGCTAACTATATTGAAATTTAAAATAAAATAAAATAAAATAAAATAAAATAAAATAAAATAAAGGAAAAGAATAAAGAGCCCAGAAATAAATCCCTGACATATGGCCAATTAATTTACAAAGAAGCAAGAATATACAAAGGAGCCAAAAATATACAATGAGGAAAGGACAGTCTCCTCAATAAATAGTATTGGGAAAACTAGACTGTCACATGCAAAAGAATGAAACTGGACACCTATCTTAAATACATACACACAAATCAACTCACAATGGATTAAAGACTTAAATTTTAGACCTGAAACGGCAAAACTCTAAAAAAAGAAAACATGGGGTAAGCTCCTTGACAGCTGTCTTGACAGGCAGTGATTTTTGGATTTAACCAAAAGCATAAGCAACAAAAGCAAAAATAAACATGTGGCACTCCATCAAAGTAAAAAGCTTCTGCACAGCGAAGAAAACCATCAACAAAATGAAAAGGCAGCCTATGGCAACAAAAACAACAACAACAACAAAAATGCGAAAAACTAACAATCCAGTTAAAACACATGCAAAGGAACTAAATAGACATTTTTCCAAAGAAGAGACACAAAAGGACAATAGGTACATGAAAAGGTAGTCAATTATCACTAACCATCTGGGAAATGCAAATCAAAACCACAGTGAAATGGTACCTCACACCTATTAGAATGGTTATTCTCAAAACAAACAAACAAACAAACAAACACCCAAGAGATAACAAGTGTTGGCCAGGATATGGAGAAAAGGGAACACTTGTGCACTGTTGGTGTGGATGTAAATTGGTGCAGCCACTATGAAAAACAGTCTAGAGTTTCCTCAAAAAATTTTAAGATAAAAATACCATATGATATAGCAATTCCCACATCAGGGTCTCAAAGAGATATCTGGACTCCCATGTTATTTGCAATAGCCAAGATATGGGAACATCCATCAATAAATGGATGTGTAAAGAAAATATGGTATATATATGCAATGGACTATTACTCAGCCTTGAGAAAGAAAGATATACTGCCATTTGGAACAACATGGATGGGCCTTGAAGGCATTATGCTAAATGAAATAAGGCAGACAAAGAAAGACAAACACTGTATGATGCCACTTATATGTGGAATCTAAAAAAGCTGAACTTGTAAAAACAGCAGAAAAGTGATTGCCAGGGGCTGGGGGTGGTGAGGGAATACGAAGAGTTTGGTAAAAGGCAGCAATCGTTTAGCTAAAGATGAATAAGGACTGAGGATCTGATGATTAACATGGTGGCTATAATTGATAACACTACAGCATATAATCAAATTTTACGAAGAGAGTAGAACTTAAACATTCTCACCAAAAAAAGAAACAAATATACAAATATACATAATATATGCGTGCACGCACGCACACACACACACATATATATATATGTGGTATGTATATATATATATGAGGTATGTATATATATATGAGGTATGTATATATATATGAGGTATATATATATATGAGGTATATATATATATGAGGTATATACATATGAGGTATATATATATGAGGTATATATATATATATATATGAGGTATATATATGAGGTAATGAATGTGTTAATTAGATGACAGGAATACTTTCACAATGTATATGTATATCAAATCATCATGATGCACACTTTAAATATCTTACAATTTTATTTGTCAGCTGCACCTCAATAAAACTGAAGAAAAATGAACAATCAACGTAATAACAAATTTCCCCTCAATATCACATCAGCACAACTCCAGTGATGTATTTTTCTTTTACCGAAACAAAAAACTCCCTCAAAAATAATTTAAAAATATAATCTATCTTACCTGCAAATGTAATTTATCTGCTTTCAATTTACTCTCCAGTTTTAGCAATCTCTTTGCCTCTTCTGGTACATCCAGCTTCATTTTTATCATGCACTTAGTTTCCCGAACAACTTCCAAAATTTTGGGATCAAAATTAACCAGCAACTTCCCTGTCTCTGGGTGTCGCACAAAAAGTGTGGCTTGTAAAGCTACAAATAAATGATTATTGGCATTAGTTTTTTTGGATTTCTTTCCTGCTTCCAGCCATGTTTACATGCCTGTCTTCTCCACTGGGTACTGACCTCTTAACAGAACAATAGTTTTGGATATCCTAGGTGCTAAGGCATAGCATCTGACATGTGGTCAGTGCTCAAAACTCAGATAAATGAATGCAGAGTGTCTGCAAAGCCATACAATCAGATCCAGAGAGATAAAAATGGACGAAGAACATATAGTCTTCGTGCTATGAACGGCAATACTTTTGTGAGTGGATCTAAGAAAGCTATAATGCAATGTAGTTTATTTTAATGGATTGTGATTTAACCCCTGTGAGAGAAATGGAAGGAGTACACGCTACAAAATATGACACACCTCATATGATGAACTCTTTCTCACAACCCCAAACTGCTTCTTTAAAGAGGCTTATCTGAACTAAGCCTCCATCTTGAATTTCTGGTAACTAAGTTCAGTATCAATAATTAATATTTATTAAACACCATGGCATTGTAAACTTCTAGGTTGTAGAGGAAGACTTTTTTAGGCTACGCCAAAACTACCACCTGAATATCATTCATATACATAGGAATTTTCAGGCATGCTTTTTATTATGAATTGAAATAAATAATCCCGGTCAGTGGTGAGTAGCCATAGCTTATTTGTTATCCTAACGTGAATTATTTCTAGAGACATAATAATAACACACTTCTAGACAAGTATGTGCTAGCTTAAATTACACCTTATATTAACAAACACTACTACCATGAGAATTCCCTATGTATCTTCCAAGCCTCACATTGCTTCATAGAATGTGGCTGCATTGAATTTCTAGTAAAATAAAATAGTCTGTATATCCCTTTGAAGTTAGTTGACTTTTATTCATCAATTAGTCTTGAGATGGTTCTTAATGCTGTTGGTTGCATGAGGATTTCAACTAAAAATTTTACTTAATTCGTTTGGAATCTTTTTTAAATTGGGCCAGAAATCATTGATCCTCCCAAGTAAATTCCAAAATAACCTTGGAACGTTCATCTAATGAAATCTATCTTCCTTAAGTCTGTACTGAGCTTTCTTGAAAGGACAAAATGGTCAGCGAGACCGCTCAGAATAATGACAGCCAGGAAGTCAGCTCCAGAACTGAGTGGCATTTCATTAAACTTTATAGAGCAACCATCTAAAAGAGGCCAACACCAGATCCCCAATTATTATTCTGAGTTCCTATATTGTTAAATATAGCCACATCAATACAACAAGAAGCTTTGCAGAACAATTTATTTCCACTTCACAATTTATTTCCATTTCATAGGAAAAGGCAGATTTAAATCCCAGCTTTGCCATTTCCTAGCTGTGTGATAATCTTGTGCAAGGGGCTTAATCTCTCAGTACCTCAGTTTCCTCTTCTATAAAATGAGGATAATTATAGTTCCTCATAGGGTCGCCATGAGGCTTAAAAGGAAGCTGCATATGTAAAGTGCTTTGACAAAGCCTGGCACATGGTAAGAACTATGTAAGTGTCAGCTATCACTGTTATTTAAA
This sequence comes from Panthera uncia, assembly GCF_023721935.1. Classification (NCBI taxonomy): domain Eukaryota; kingdom Metazoa; phylum Chordata; class Mammalia; order Carnivora; family Felidae; genus Panthera; species Panthera uncia. The sequence continues at coordinate 3,985,891 of NW_026057580.1, forward strand.
GGTTACAAGGATGAAACAGACATAGAGAGTATCCTTCGAATGTGTAGGGGAGATAAGACAGATCCATAAAGCAGTAAGTGTCATGAGAAAGAACAGCAGATAAAGCATATAGAGGACTCTGGAGTAGGAAGATGTTATTTTCTGCTGGGGGAACAAGGAGCTTTATGGAACTGGTAAGTGGTGAACTTGTTTTTGAGCATGTGCCAATAAGAGGAAAAACCACCGGGAAAAAGAAAAGTAGAAAAGTGTATGGTATTATACAAGCAAAACAGAACATGCTCCATTCTTCAGTTAACAATTCTCTTCTGCCCTTTTCCAGAATGTGAATTTTAAGTTTCTCTTAAGGCTCCTTTGAGAGTGTTGCTCTTAGCTGCCTCTATGGACCCTGCCTCCATAGGGTCCTACCGTACTCATTACCCAGAAACAGTTGGCCTGATACGAGTGGCTTATTAAAAGCTAAACTGAGGGGCCAGGTGGGGAAGACAGCCTGCAGAGTTGGGGCCCCGTCCTCCAGGACACAGGCATGAATGAATCAATAGCTTGTAATGGTGATGTGTCTTCAATAGCTAAAATATATGGGTCAGGAACCAAGAGGCAGGAAAAGAGCAGCCCCTCATACCATCACTCCCAGGGACCCAACTGCAGGACTTGTGCTTCCTGTGCCTGCAATTCTGTATACCCTGCTGGGGTGGAGATCCTGGTATGGAAGGAGAGACCTTTCTATCAGGGACTACAGTCAGGGTTCCATCAAGGTTATGGATAAAGCTGAAGGCTAAGATGGGACAAAGCAGGAACCTGGACCGCCCGACAATTGAGCCCACACAGTAACAACACCCCAGATCATGCCCGCATGGACGGATGATGGCTTGAAATCAGCCCTCCTCTGCTTCACAGTGAATTCTGCCCAATGCCTTGGCACCTCTCAGAAGTACCTAGACATAGCCCTAATACTGTGAATCTACTGGAGCTCAAAGTGAAGTAAAATTCCATTATAGAAAAAGAAAGGAAAGGAGTGAGGGAGGAAAAAAGGAGGGAGGAAAGGAGAAGGAAGGAGAGGGAAGGAAGGAAGGAAGGAAGGAAGGAAGGAAGGAAGGAAGGGAGG